>NW_010195669.1:56127-56330 GCF_000695765.1 Mesitornis unicolor
CCCCCAATCGCAGGCTCAGGCGCCCAGCAGTGCCCTCCCTAGGGAGGAGGTACGACTCACCCGCACGGGCGACAAAAGCAGAAGGAAAAAGACGAGCAGGCCGAGGCTACCCCGCCCGGGGCTGTCTTGTGGGTTCCCCATGGCGGCGCGGAGCAAGGGGAACCGGCAGGGCTCTTCGGCTGCAGCACCGGGAGGCGGTGACG
>NW_010195670.1:0-3457 GCF_000695765.1 Mesitornis unicolor
CGAGCACCCATTGGTCCACCCCATTGTGACACTGTCAATAGGGGGCAGTGCTCGAGACAGGTAGGTTGTCTTGTGCAGGTGCGGGGGACATCTGGGTGATACCCTCTTCAACTCAGAAAATGGTGTGGGGGGGGTGATTTCCAGCCCTCCCCAGGGCTGTGGGCAAAGCCCCTGGTTTTCCTGGGTATATTGGGGGAGAGGTCCTCTTAATAGGGTGTCCCCCAAACCTTTCCCTGGATTTTGGAGCGGCTCCCCATACCTTTGTTCCCCCCACAGGAACCATGCCGTCCTTGAGCTTCTGCGTTTGGCCTCTTCTCTGCGTTGCAGGGGCTTTTGTGTGGCTGAGACTCGGCACCCATCCAGAGGTGCTGGGGACAACCACAGAGGAGATGGGGACCTCCCTGAAGGTGGAGGTACCCCCAGATGTCCCCTTTGAGGGGATACCAGCTGACAGGCCATCCCAGGTGAAAAAAGTGTCACTGACGGAATCTGGTAACCATCAAGTAGGGTGCTTGTACACTGACTGGGAAATCTGGGGGGTCGCTAGAAGCCCCCACATTGATTAGTCAATTTGGCAGCTGTGGGGTGCCCCATGTGATGTTTCTGGGCCATGAAGGCCAAGTGCTGGGGTGGGCTTTGACCTTTCTCCTTGATTTCCCACCCAAAATACACCCCATTGTAGCCCACGCTGGCTGTGCTGCAGTTCAACTGCCACGCCTGCGATGGGGGTCGCTGGATGTACCCCTGCACCCCAGCACAACTACCCCAATATTCACCCCAGGAGGAGCCACGGAAAGAGTCCACAGTGAGAATGCCCGGCCTCCCCAACCTGCAAAAAATGCATGAAAACGTTGGGGACAGCTATTCTGAATTAGGTGGGAACATGGCAAACCCCCAAACCATCTCTCTTTGCACCTGGACAACCTTGGGTGCAGCTTCCTTGCCTCATCCCAACGCCGTAACCATCTCCTCCACATGCAGAGAGCGACTCGGTCCATCAGACCCAGCAGTACAAGGAGGAGACGGTGTTGGAGAAGGTGAAGCAGCTCAGCCAGAGTTTGGAGCTGCTGAAGGAGGCCATGGCGGATGAACAGAGGCAGCTAGAGGACCACCTCCAGCACCTCCACACCGTTCTCAACCCACCTGGTGAGCTAGGGTTGGGTGCTGGAGGGCGGACGATGGGTGCTGGTGGGTGTCCGTGAGTGCTAATGCTTTTGCTTCAATACCCACAGCTCAAAGCCCAAGTTTCAACTCCTGCCTTCGCGACTTGTACTCTGTGATAGTGATACTGCTATCACGAAAGCTGCCTCATTTCCCCATCATCTTCCTCTCCCTCGCCTTCAAGATTCTCGACATCCCAGCACTCTATGCTGTTCTGGCCCTCACCGTGGCAGGTTGGCACGGGTGTGGTGGGACCTGGCTGGGGACGCTCCACCCTGGGAGTGCTGTGGTGGTGGGTTGGGCTGCCTTTTGCTCTCTCCCACCCTCTCGCCTTCCTGCAGGCCATTGGCTGATGGCGAGAATCTGGAGGATGCTTCTCAACATCAAGTCCTGTCTCCGGCTCACCTCCACCCCGGACAGGTAGGAGATAGTTGGGAGCTGCTGGTACCCATCCTGGACATCACTTCCTGCTGTCATCTGACAGAGGTCCCCAGGATGGGCGCAGGACACATCCCAGTAGCTTGCCTGAAGCTTTTGGGCGTCTCATCCCAGCTCCCTGCCCTATTTCTGCCTGGAGGAGGGTGTTGGGAGGCTGCCATCATGACGTGGGTGAAGAAGGAGCCAGCAAAATGATGGAGCCACCAAGGTGGTGGAGTTCCAGCTTTCCATCTTCCCATGTAGGGTCCAAGAAGGGCAGGTGTTGCAGGAGGAGCAGGAAAGGATGGAGCTGAGCTGCCTGCAAGGTGAGAGCTTGGCCAGGGAAGGGGGTTTTTGGGGGAGATGAGCACAAGGTGGGAGGTGAGGTGGCTGTAGGACAAGGCTCTGAAGCCCTCCCACATGTCACCGTCCTGCCCTAGGATATACGTGTCACCCCAGAGTGTTCCAAAGTGCTGCTAAGGCATCTCACAGAATCACAGAATATTAGGAGTTCGAAGGGACCTCGAAAGATCATGCAGTCCAAGCCCCCTGCAAGAGCAGGATCACCTAGACTAGGTCAAACAGGAATGTGCCCTGGCGGGTCCTGAACATCTCCAGAGAAGGAGACTCCACAGCCTCTCTGGGCAGCCTGTTCCAGTGCTCTGTCACCCTTACACTAAAGAAGTTCTTCCTTATGTTCAAGTTGAACCTCCTATGCTCCAGCTTGCTCCCATTGCCCCTTGTCCTATCATTGGACATCACAGAGCAGAGCCCGGCTCCTTCCTCCTGACACTCGCCCTATACAAATTGATGAGCATTTATGAGATCAATGAGTGGTGCATCTGCGCCACGTCAGCGTGTCCCCGTCCAACCCCTGGGGACAGCAGCGAAGGGAGGGTGTCACCATGCATGCCATGTTCTTGCAGAGCCCTCAGGCCTGGAGCAGCCCCCAGCAATGGCAGTGGACATCCCCGGCTCGGCACAGGGGGTGGCACCTTTCACCGGTGGCAGGAGGACAAACATGAGCTCGTGCGGGGTAAGTGCTGAGCTGGGTATAGGTGCTGGGTAGGATGTCCCCAGGTTGGACCAGACCCTGCCCCTGAGGACCACCTGGGCCCCCCCTGAAGGGTAGGAACTCTAGGGCTGGGGTGTCCTCATCTGAGGTGTTCAGCACCCAATGGGAGAGGGGCTGATGCTGGTCCCACCAGGGAGGCTTTTTGGGAGGAGGAGGGTGGTGTCCTCCAGGGATGGATGGCCAAGGCACCCATCCTGTATGAGCCACATGTCCCTAGGGGACATCTCCTGCAGGACAGGAGGGCCACCAGGGACCTACAGTACTCTGCCACATGGGTGCTGGGAGGATTTGGGAGCCCAAACCCTACCGCCCGAGCCAAAGTGTGGCCAGCAACCCGTGAGTACCAGCCAGAGAGGACATCCCTTCTCCAGGGACACCTTGGGGCTGGGGTCACCTTCAGGTGCACCCAATGACCCAGCAGTGGGGGGAACAGCCCTGCTGGGGGCTTTTTGGGGTACTGAAGTCTCTCTCCTCTGCAGGTCCTTGCTGTCCCTGCACTCCCAATGCCGCAGGATCACTAGGGCTGGCCACCGATGCCGGAAGAGTTGCACCCCTGGCCAGGACTTCTGCCACCTCCACGCCACCGGTTGAGCCTCCTTCAATGGCTTGGTTTGGGTTGGAAGGGGCCTTTGGAGGTCATCTCGTCCATGCAATGAGCAGGGACACCTCCAAGCAGACCAGGTTGCCCACAGCCCCCTTCTCCAGGTTTTGCTGGGATTGAATCCTAGAAGTCCCTTTTCTGAGAGCAGGGCAGTGTTCCATTTAGCCAGCACAACTTAAACTGGGGCGGAGTTGTCGTCCTTC
>NW_010195671.1:0-724 GCF_000695765.1 Mesitornis unicolor
GCCACCAAGGCCTCTGCTCCATTCAGCAATGTGCCTGAACATTTTGCTGCTGATGTCCCTGTAGAAATCTTCCTTGTAGTTCTTCATGCCCCTTGCCAGAGTCAACTCCACGACACCTTTGGCTGTCCCAAGTGTATCTGTGCATTCTCAGGAACTTATCATCAATACTTTCCAGAACTATCTGAGATGGCTTGTGCCCTGCTGTGGTGTTATTCAAGCAGAAATCTGGGTGGTTTATGTCCAGGGTCCAGGGTATGTCTATATTACGGAAGACAGTGTCAAAGGCCTTCCTGAACTTCAGTCAGAAAATATCCACTGCTCTCCCTTCTCCTGCAGGGCCAGTCCTTATATCAGAGAAGGTCGTCAGGTTGGTCGAGCAGGACCCCTCCTTGGTTAAGCCACCGTGTTGGCAAATTCTGATGACTTCCTTATACTTCATGTGCTTGGAAGTGGTTTCGAGGATTAGCTGCACCATCACCTTCCCAAGGATCAAGGTGAGACTGACCAGCTTGTAGTTGCCTGGGACCTCTTTCTTGTCCTTCTGGAAGATAGAAGTCCTATTTGCTTTCTGCAGCTGTGCTCTGGGCCCTTGTATCACATGTGGTCTTGCAGTTGAAAGGCCAAGGTGTCATCTCATTCTACACCCCATCAAGATTTGGCTGGCTCAAAAGCCAGGGATGATATGAGGGAAGCGCTAGCAGGGGTGGGCATTTCTAGATAGCAA
>NW_010195672.1:0-840 GCF_000695765.1 Mesitornis unicolor
CATCCTGGGATTCTGGGATTCTGTGAATGCTGTGGTGAAAGCAGTGGGGTCCTTATGCGATGCCAGGGATTTGCTTGTGCACAACGCGCTCACAGGCACCATCTGGATGGCAGTTGCAGCAAAAGAGAGCACAGCTCATGCAATTAGAGTAAGGACAGCCCTGTGCAGGCTTCTCTGCTACAAAAAGAAGGTGTGAAGGCTTTTGGAGCAAGGGCAGGACCAGAATCCACCCCTGACTTTCCTCTCTGGTACTGGGGTTACTCCCTCAGCCAGTGAGCTCCAAAAACTGGTCCTGAGCAGCAGCAGGGGGTACGTGAATCCAGAGTGGATCCTAAATACGCAGTGTCCTGCAAGAGCAGTGCTGGTAACATGCGTGCTATGGTTTTGGGAGCAGCTTGGCGGTGATGGATGGTCTGTCACTGTTCCTGTGACAGTTGTTTCTGGAGCTCCTCAGCCCCCTATATCTGCAGGGCCGAGTTAGAAATTTGGGGACGGGATCTCTGCGGAGGCTCACGGCACTGCTTCTCAAACACGTGTGCGTCAGTGCCCCGCGAGCAAGGACAGAGGAATTAATTAATGGCACTGCTTCCCAGCTAATTAGCCATCCTTCACCCAAGTTGGTTATCTCGTTCTTGTCCGTGTCTGATGTCCACAGCGCTGCTGCCTGTGTTAAAGCTGTCTGTTAAGGGCTGTAGGAGAAGCAAAGCTTCATTTGGGACAGCTGAAGTGAGTGCATCGTGCACCAGTGACAGAAACAGAGCTGGTCAAATGCTCGTGTATGGCCTGAACCAGGAAGTGCTGGTCTGGGTGAATGACAGAATCACAGAATGGCTCGGTTGG
>NW_010195673.1:0-704 GCF_000695765.1 Mesitornis unicolor
GGCTGGTAACCCTTAAACCATAACATTCCCCTTAAGCACTTTATACCAAGCATATTTGTGAGAATTATTACTAAGTTATACATATTTTCTTAGTCTTGCAAGATAATGAAGTTGCATGATTCCCTTTATGTGGACAAATTTCAGATAATGGAAGCCCAGCAAAAAGTTTTGTTATAATCATAATTAGGCCACAATATCCTTCTAATGAAAAATCATTTAAAAAATAAGAAAAGAAAAAAACAACAACAAATATAAGAACAAGAAGAAATTCAGTCTATGGAGAGAAATGGAATAGTTTATGTATTAGGATAAAATAGCTCTGCACTCATTCCGTTTCCTGTATTGGCTACCAAATGATTTTTGAGTAGCTAATAGTAAAGTTCACATCAATGCAAGTAATTGTAATTCAACACAAAGGGCAGTGTGAGAAACTGCAACTGTTACTTTGTCAAAGAAATGACTGAGACACAAATCAGTAGAGATAGATCTGCAAAAAAATAACTGGACAATGACTATTCTCTGTTTAAGGCTCAGGGAGCAATATTTTCTCTCTATAGTCCCCTACCCTCCCAGGTAGAGAATTAAAAAAAAGGGAATAGAGAAAAAGATGCTTCGCACAAGGTTGGAAGTTAAGACTATAACAAGTTTAATGAAAACCAACAGGGGAAAGGAAAAGAGACAAAGGATATTTAACTATATACAAA
>NW_010195673.1:745-30538 GCF_000695765.1 Mesitornis unicolor
CTGCGACTGCTGTGACTCGTCACCAGGGACTGCAGTGGTGCCAGGAAGCAGGTGGTGTTGGATGCTGCCAAGCACGTGGAGGTAGGCCCAACAGTCCCAAGATGTGACAGGAAGCAGCCCAGGAAACCAAGAAAAGCCCGTCAAAACCTCGGTCCTCCTCGGTATTTTATAGACTGTGTCCGGAAAGGGGAGGGAACAGTACTGACCCCCTGTGTTAGGACCCCTCAGGGTCCTACAGACACCACCTGTCCTTCCCTTTCAGGCTGTTTACCCTTAAACCATAACAACTATTCACTAGTACAACCAAAAGTTGAGTTGATGAATGCCCAATATATTATAGACAAAAGATTCCTGTCAAAGAGGAGTCATACTATTAGGGAGAAATGGGAGAGAAGAAGGATGTTTGTTTTATTTTTTTATCTATCTATCTGTCCATTCATCCATCCATCCGTCCATCCATTCTATTACATATATTTACATTTATATAAAACTATTTTTTCTCTGCTTTTCAAAGTTTGCATTCAAAAATAAAACATAAATACTCTCCATTGATCTTGTTTTTAAACTTGATGATTCTATTCATTTGCACAAATAAATATTACACTGTTTTCATACAATTTGGAGAATAGAAAAGGTTTTCCTAAAGTTTTTGGGATCTATCTTATATTCTAAGGTTTCTTACTCCTGTCTGATGCTTTTGGAAGAATGGAGAAGGGAAGAGAACACATGACAGTATTATTTGTGGATTTGGTTCTGTTAGTGTCTTACATGCAAAAAGTGAGCTAAGAGTATTCAACTTGAGCTTTATTAATTTAAAATATATCTAGTTACAGTATCTGTGAGTCACAGAATAAGTTGAGTGACATACAATAATATTAGAGTTGTTTTTCTCCTCATTACATTTTCAATTAAATGGTTACTTCTGATGGACAAGCAGCTGTCTTTTAATACATGTAAGGAGTCACTTAAGATACTTCTTTGTCACACCCATAGTGCATACCAATAAATAGTATAATCCATATACATTTAATTAATTGTCAGTTCATTGGAAAAAACATAAGATTCTTACTGGCTTTGTAAGCATAAAGCATTCAATAAATCTAAAATATCCTTCACCTTTTAATTACTGTTTATTGAAAACAATTTGTTAATAAAATGTGCTAAATAAATCAACTTTTGATCTGTCTAAGCATTGGCACTGAGCGCATAACATTGATTATATTTAGTCATGTGACCTTAAAGACTAAAATCATATTCCTACAGTCATTCAGAATACTTAAATCAGATATAGTTGATTCCTCTTATTAATTATTCATGACACCTTAGGCACCTCTTGGATATCCATTGAAATAATAGAAAATGTTGGAGGTTTCCTAGGAGGTTATCTTATTTTCCTCCTCCTTTCTCATCTTAAATGAAAAATCTAGCTTCCATTGTTTGTTGTTTCCTTGGATTGGAAGTTTGACTTATTCAGTCCAGTAACAGAAACTTAAACCATGAATAATTAATTGTACCAATCTCAATTGTTTTATATTGCTAAATAAAGTAAATGTACATAGATTTCTACCAGTAGGAGGAAAGATTTCTGATGATCACCTGTCTTAATGCCTTATTAGAGCACTCCATGTGGTTTCTAAAGAAGCAAGAAGTGAATGAAGATAATTGACATGCACAGGCTGTGCATTTTTATCTAAAAGATCAAATCACTGTTGGAAATAGTTTGTCTTTTTAAAATTCCTCTCTAGTAATGGGTAGTATGCAAAGAAGAAAATACCTATTTGTGCTAATACTCTGCTACGTTGTGTATGTTGGCCAAAAACAGTGACCAGGATTCAGTGTCAATGTTGTGGAACCCCTCTTTGAAATTTTATGTGGTGCTGTGGGTATTTCACACAAGGATAGTATCAAGGCCATCAGACTGGAAAGAAATGAAGAGAGTAACATCATATTCTCAATGACAGTCTTGTGAGCTGCCATCCAGCTTGATTACGTACTGTTTGTTCTTCTCTCGTGAGTAGTGTCCTTGGTTTAGTTTTTTTCACTGACTCACATCTCTGAAAAACAGCTATCTCAGCAATCTAAAAACTCTTGGCACAACTCCTACTGTTCATAGCACTCTTACACACTCAAAGACATCTGGTCTGGTCTTTTACCTTACAAGGATTCAAACGTGACTTGTTGGAATAAAAGAGATTAAATCAGTGATCTGTTACACATCCTGGAATCCTGTAATTGCCTAAATGGATTGAATAAAGAACAAAATGGCAAGCACTAACTTCCTAATGGTCTTTGATTTAACAAGGTCTTGACAAGAATATTAGACATAAACCATAACTTCTAAAACCATATACTCCTGATGAACCTCAGTTTTTATACCTCAAAACTCTCTACAAAGAAAGTCAAAGCCCTTATCCCATTTTAAAGACTGAGGAAAGTGTAATTATTTGTGATCTAATACTTTATAAATATATCTTTACTATTTGTGCTATGTTGGTAAACAGATGAACCTAATTTCTGTATGAATATCCCTCTGTCTTTGTACTTGGGACATTTTTTTTTGGTTGATTGCTTGCTTGTTTCATTTTACATGTGTTTACCAGTACTTAAATAGGGTCTTAAAAATGCTGAGTTACCTTTATTATTTCCTCTCTCTAAACACCAAATTGAGTTTTGAATAAACAATTCAGATTTTTTCTATAAAGTGTTGTTTGCTTTCTTGAGGTCTTACTTTTTACTTAGTCATCAGAGTTAATGTTGGTGCACCTTCATCACTCTAAGCTGCGCTTTATGTATGTCAAAAGGCACTTTTGACGAGATTTAGCTTTATGATAGCTATAGTACCTCTCCATAAAAAGGAGATCCATTCTGACTAACTTCAGCATCTGACTTCCTCTTAAATAGTTGTCATCTTGAGTGAGATTCATTTAATCTCTGGAACACTGCATTACAATGTTCTCTAGCCAACAGAAAGAGTAAATGTCTCAGGATGGCAATTTATCTCAGTCCAGACGAATACCCTAAATAGATCAGATGAAGTAGCCTCTGGAGAGGACTATAAAGCAATTCCATGGTGATATGTGAGAACAAAGATTTAGACATCTATGTTTTAGAGCTAGCAGTCTTTTAGGTATTTGAGGTTTCTTGATACACCTTTTTTCTCCTCTTAAAAAATGTTTAAAAAGAGACACTAATTTAAGTGTTTTTACTCTGAAGGTCTTCAGAAGTACTCATTTTCATTGACTACATAGGGAGTGCAGGGACTTACTTTCAGAAGATGTATTTATTCTACCTGACATAATTGAGTTATCTCTCAAGAATATAACATTTTTTCTGTGCAAGTGTGTGTGTGTGTGTGTGTGTTTGCATGTGTGCTTGAAGAGGAAGTGACTCATACATTCAGCATTTGATTATGCCTTCAATAACATGTAAGAAAAATTAACTACAACAAAATATAACTCTTAATTTTCATAAATATGGAAGCTTTACATAATCAGTATTTTTAATTATCTTGCAAAAGTAGAATTTATCAATAAGAGTAACTTATGAGATTATCAGTGAAATAAATTTTGTGAATTCCTATGAGTACCTTTGACAGTACTTCACATCTGTTCTCTTTTTATTTCCCTAATACCTAAGCCATGTAAAACAACTAGTTATCAGCCTATTACTCTTCATTAATCCAAAGAGTGGGGGGCAAGTCAGAAGAGTATATTTTGAAGTACAGTCTGGTTTACATTGCAAATTATAGTAAAAAGAAAGTAAAAAATTATACTGTGACATGTAGATATTTTGTGCATGGTCACACAAAGGAATAGAAACACTTAGGAACCTGGAAAATTAATCTGTAATATCAGTAATAATAATACTAAAACATCTTATTTCAGAGTTATTTAAATTCAGCAATAACCTGAATGCATTTTGTTGAAGTAACTGAATTAAAAATTCAGTCTTCCTTCATCTTATAATCTTGAAATCTCTGCTTTGAAATTTAGTTTATTTCATTTGCATGATTATTGAAATGTAACATTTTCCAACAGCATTTTAAATAGTACTGAATGTTTGGTCTAAATTAAGAGAAACAGAGTATTAATTAAGAGAAACATGTTCTTTCATGAATATAGAATTATTTTGATAAAGACCCTGACATTTTCTTGAACAACTCTAAGTATGAATAATGAAATAAAAAAAAGACAAAATATACTTCGTACAAATAATATAATTCATAATGTAGTTACACTTTGTAGCACTAGAATCACACTACTCATATTAGCTGAATATAGCACTTCAGGAGTGCATAAAATTAGAAAAGTACTAATATTTCATTTTACCAAAGGAAAACTAAAAATTCAGAGACTGTTATGCCCCATGTAATGCTCCAGATCAAATGAATAGTATTTCCTTTTAAGTCATGCAGGAGACTGGCGCATATTCAGCACATTTTATGACTGGTAGCCTATGACATATAAAACAACATGTATAATTGCTAGTCTAGTATTTTAAAAAAATTGCTAATGTACAAAACAGGGATGTCATTTCCTCCTCCAGTAATAATTTTTAATGGTGAACTATTTACTGAACTTAATACAGTCACATTAATTATAAGTTCCAAGTCTATTTCTAGCACATTGGATCAAAACGACTTGAGATCAAAGATCGCGAATCCAAATAGCCATAAAGAAGTGATAGATGCTGAACTTTACACCTCTTTAAAAGTACTGACAAGTCTTGGTCTTCCATAGCTAGCATTTCAGAAATAATGTACTTCTTATGACACAGTTAAGGTAGGATCAACTCCAGATTCAGACATCAAATTTAGGTGTCAATGAGTTAGCTATGCAATCTCACAGTGTAGCCAGTGAGGACATTTGCAATCAAGAAAACCAAAGGCATTCAGAAATGGATTCTTGCTATTGTAAACCAGACAACTAAATTTTGTCAGCTGACTATCTCACTGGTCTCCACCTGCTGCAAATACTAGACTCAGTTGAGTGGAGAGGGAGCATAGACGTAGTACTAGTCACAATCCACATTTCATATGTCTAGTAAGATTTATCTTTGTGTAAGCACCTAATGTAACTTTAGGCACTGTGGGCTAACTTTTTTTGGCTGGCAGATTTTAGCCCAGAAGACACTGATAACCATAAATTTGGTGAATATGCCTATACAAAGTTTGTAGGCATCTTAGGACACACAAATGGCACTAGGTTACTATACTGAGGTAACTATATCTCATAAATGGTGTTTGAATGTAGGTATGGATCTGAGTCCCACCAGCAATACCAGTGGAGCCTGTATAATTCTTCAGCATGTTAAAGATTTAGATTGGATTTAGATTATTATATTATGCTTAGATTATCACTGGCTTTCACCAGCTTTTTTTTTTTTATTTGGATTCCAGCTTTGATGTCTTACTTTGCTATTGTACATCCTAATGCAGGGTGCCAGCTTCCATGGAGAGCACTGTGAGACTAAAGTTCCTTTTGTCTACATAAACCTTGAATATGCACTTTGCAAAGACATTTCTGCCCTCTTGGACCTCCAGATCTTTGGCCTCACAATGCTCTAAAACTATATTTCATTTGTCTCCTGTCTTTCTCCTAGAGTAATTATTTGCCATTTCTTTATTACTACCTACAGCACCCTACAATAAGAGTTATATGCACTGAAGCATACTTGCTTGTTTTAGGTTATTGGCAGTCTTTATTTTTCAGAACTATTTCACATTTTTTACAAAGCACTGTGACAGTCAATAATTTTAGTTTAAATGATTTAAAGATTCTCTGGTCACTTCTTACAGTAGTTGACAGTGAACATTACGGATTGAAAAATCATGCCTGTTTTCAGAAAGAATATCCAAAAGTGTTTGAGAAAGGCAAAGTAAGTAGGTGAACCTTATTTGTATTTTGTTGTAACTTACAATTTATTAGTAAGCATTTTCTGTATTGGCTGTTTTGTCAGTTCAAATGAGTCTCTAAATTCTGAAAAATGTAATTTTCTTTTTAATGTCTTTACCTCCAGCTTTCTGTCAACAAACCTATAAAAAGTGAAGGCTATATCATGTCAGCATTTTTGGCAGGCATATAAATGCTATTGAAATCAATTGGTATTTTACAGAAAAATCAGTTGTATGAGAATGGAAGTTAGTGTATATTAAATGCAGTATATGAATTCGTATGACATTGGCTACTCCTCACTGATTATCTACAGATCTTCTTTGAAATTGGAATAAACTGACTCTTGCAAAAGCACAGGCCAAAGCACATGCCAAAGTCTGTACTCACAAAAGAGCATTATTTAGTTAGGTTCCTACATTCATTTAGGTTCCTAAATGTGCTTCAGGTTGGTAAATTAGTTTCTAGGCTATAATAAAACCTACACGGTGCCTTAATGTTTCCATATGACTGGAGTACCATGGCCTGAGATTCCACGTTTGGTCCACACCACATGTCCATGTTCCTCCTTCCATGGAGTTTTTTTCAGTTTGAAATGTCATGTGAGCCAAATAGCATAGAAGTAGATAAGAACACTTATCCTGTGATTAAACACATATAATACATCATATAAAAAAGCAGATCCATATTAAAGTCTAAAGATTTCAGTACTGAAAATATCAGTATAGACACTCTCTAAAAGATTGTTTAGAAGAGAGAGATAAAGAATGAAAGATGCAATAGACTGAGGGAAGCAAAGCAGGAAAAAATTGAACTCCTTTTGGCACTTAAATCTCATCCATTTAAATAAACATTGAAAGGGTTAAGACATTGAGGACAGGTCATTTAGATCAGCTAAGCTGAGAACTGTTAAGTGTTAAGCTGAGAGTGTTAAGGATTCAGCTTCAGCAGGTTATGTGGAGACTCTGAATAACTGTCCAGGTAAAGTGAAATACTATTTAAATCACTGGGAAGCAAAAGCAAGCTGCTCAGACAGGGAAAGGCTGATTTCACCTGAGATACTGTAGAAGCTGCTTCCTTTTGGGATTTGTTTGCTATCACTCAGCTGTTTAGGTAAAGAGTATACTGCTATTTCTCACTTCTTATGAAAACATGAGTGGCTTAATCTAAATTTTTCAGCTGCTCACAGGAAGGAAGTAGGGGAGGATTACTCTCACAATCAGCAAAATTTTCAGGAAAAAAACCCCTGAATATTGCAATGTTAGAGTTAAGACAAAACTGATAGTGAAGAGACTAAATGGACTCAAATACTAAAATGTTTCAATCACAGAAATATTTTTCTAATATTTCTAATATTTTTCTAATTATATTACTTTCAAGAGCATTGAGGGATGATAGCTCTCTAAAGGAGAAAGGTCAGGCAGCTCAACACAGCAAACGCAGTTGTGGAATGCACTGTCCTGGGATTGGGCCATGGCTTCAGTGCCCTCTTCTGCAGCCCTGTCACTTCTGCCTCGGATCCTCTGCTGCCACCCCTGGAGTCTCCTGTCTTCAAAGTCTCTCTGTCCATGTGTCTCCAACAGAACCTCTCAGAGCTATGCTCCCTGTGTTTCAGCAAGACCCTTCCCCCAAATGTATCCCCAAGAGTCTTTACTTATGTGATTTTCTTTATCTCTGGAAGAAAATCCTATCTATCTCACCTAAATCACAGAATCACAGAATCACAGAATCTCAGGAGTTGGAAGGGACCTCGAAAGATCATCTATTCTAAACCCCCTGCCAGACCAGGATCCCCTAAACTAGGTCACACAGGAACGTGTCCAGGTTGGCCTTGAATGTCTGCAGAGAAAGAGACTCCACAACCTTCCTGGGCAGCCTGTTCCAGTGTTCTGTAACCCTCACAGTAAAAACGTTTTTCCTCATGGTCACATGGAATCTCCTATGTTCCAGCCTGCACCCATTGCCCCTTGTCCTGTCATTGGACATCAGAGAGAAGAGCCTGGCTCCTTCCTCCTGACACTTGCCCTTTACAAATTTATAAACATTAATGAAATCACCCCTCAGTCTCCTCCAAGCTAAAGAGACCCAGCTCTCTCAGCTGCTTCTCATAAAGGAGATGCTCCCCTCCCTCGATCATCCTGGTGGCCCTGTGCTGGACTCTTTCAAGCAATTCCCTGTCCTTCTTGAACTGAGGGGCCCAGAATTGAACACAATATTCCAAATGCAGTCTCACCAGGGCAGAGTGGAGGGGAAGGAGAACCTCTCTCGACCTACTAACCACATCCCTTCTGATACACCCCAGGATACCATTTCTTGGCCACGAGGGCACATTGCTGGCTCTTGGTCATCCTGCTGTCCATCAACACCCCCAGGTCCTTTTCTGCATGACAGCTTTCCAGCCACTCGTCCCCAAGCCTGTAGCGCTGCATGGGGTTATTGCGACCGAAGTGCAGGACCTGGCACCTTGCCTTATTGAAGCTCATACAGTTGGCCTCAGCCCATTGATTCAGCCTATCCAGGTCCCTCTGCAGAGCCTTCCTACCCTCAGGCAGATCAACACTCCCTCCCAACTTAGTGTCATCTGCAAACTTTCTGAGGGACCACTCAATCCCCTCATCCAGATCATTGATAAAGTTGTTAAACAGGATTGGCCCCAAAACAGAGCCCTGGGGAACACCACTTGTGACTGGTCACAAAATCAGAGTCTTCAATTAAAATCTTAATTTCACTCTGCCAAGCTGTAATATTCTGCTTCAATACTAACTATGCCTGCCCACAGCTGCAGATGCATGCCATTCTGTGTGACATTTTAAATTACTTTCTGTATTCAGAGCTGGAAAAAAAACCAACTAAGGGTCAAATCTAGTTGAAATCTGCTATGGGAGGACAGTGAGGATTCAGTCTCATTTTCTACTTTCAACTTATTGATGATTTTTTCAGTTATTTTAATAATCTAGGAATCAAACAATAGTCGAACATTTAAACTCTGCCAAGTAAACTGTAGCTGCCACTGCACTTTATATTTTAAAATAAATTTCATTATCTAAATGAGAATAACTTACAATGCCTTTTATTTCATAACTAGTGCTGTTTAATTTATCTTAAAATTACATTCTATATTACAATTTGACTCAATGAAAACAAAGAGAAAGACTAGAACTTCTGGATGGGTTGGTTTTTTTTATATATTATCTCAAATCTTTTCTTGGATTTACACCTTACAGACAAGAATTTCTTCAAATGTCAGAAGACATGGCAAGAATTTTAAAAATCTTAATGAATTAGTAAACTGACAACAATATGCATGACTGAACAAATGTGTCTTTTGATACACTTTTTTCTTTTTTTGTCAAGAGCACCATATAATAGATTATGTTCAGACATAATTTTAGAAGAGAAGAAATATGAACATGGTTGATTCACGTGAGTTTTTCTTAAACACTAACATTTTATGAGGTTTATTTTTGAACAATTTGAACCTGATCTTGATTGAAGTTTTTGTAATATTTTGATATTAACATATACATCCATCCTTCTCTTGGGAACACCAGTACACCTGTTCCATCCAGTAGGAAGAGATAGCACTCTTCTTTCAAGAGAAAGTAATAATTACAGTAATTTCAGGACTTACTCCTTGCACCAAAAGCTGGGAATAGAATTGTACTTGTTCAGCTGCATGGACCAGACCTGCTACAAAGCTTTTTATTTTTCCAGAAAGAAATTATTTCTTATTTTTCATTTATATAATTGGCAATATGTTTTCTATATTAGTGCTGTTATTGGTAGTAGTGGAGGTCTCAGATCACAAAAAAGATATTTTTTCATTCCCTCAGCAACCATTTTATCCCTGTCAGATGAATAAAACAGCTTAATCATTCTTGTTTCAAGGATAATTTCAAGTTTCTATGAAAAGATAACTTATCATAGATTTACATTGCTTGCAAACAAAATATAATTAATAAAGACTCACCACTATCCTCGATGCTCCATCATTATTCAAACAATGAAAAGAAGGTATATACATAAGCAAAATTTTGATGTTTATGTGGAATAAATTTCATAGTTTCATAATATAACTCTTACTGTAATTGTTAAATCATTTATAGCTGATAGAGAATGTTATCATTGTCATGTGAAACAGATTGCAAAATAACAGTCAAGTAATATTTGTTTGCAGTTTATTAACCAAAGGGTGTATATATTTTGTAATTCTTGAACATGTGATTAGAAGCTTCACAGTCAAAAAAGACTTTTGCTAACTTTTATTTTACTTGCTGGAAGAAAAAAGAAAAAATCTATCTTCTTAAGCTTTACCATGCCTCAGGCTTCTGTATATATCATCAGTCATTCATAAGCAATTGTCCATAAATTAGTTTTGGGGGGGATTGTTTTGTTTGTTTTTGTTTTGTTTTGGTTGGTTGGTTGGTTTTTTTAAACTACACAAGGGATATGAACTGTGAATGTTCTTTTATGAATGTACCTCATAATTTTAATGTAATATTTTATATGTTTATGTTTATAGAAAAAAAACTTCCAGCACCAAGACTTTAACTTCAATTCACTGATATTCCCCGTGATAATTCTGACTTCTGCTAACCTATTTTAACATATATCAAGGAGGCTGAGTTTCAGTGTCTATGTGAAGAAATATAGTTTTTCAGCAAAAACTGAGCTAATCAGAAAATACCTGTATAGAAAATGACCAGAAAAGAATTAAAAGTATTACATTTGGACAGTTACATTAGCAGGCATTTTGTTACAAAGCTAGCTATTGATTTTTACTGGAACTGAGCACACTAGTCTTCAGGGATATTTCATTAGAAGCATACAAATATTTAATAAAGAGTGGCTTGCTTAAATAGAGATACTGTAAGGGAGGAGTTCCCTTATCTAACATTAATCAAATTAAAATCATTGCCTTGAAATCAGACATCTGATTCACACTAGTCATCTAGATCTGCTTCCGTAGTCAATGTACAGAGCCTAGCATTTAATTTCTGTTTTAAAATGTTTCTGTGTAATGGTTTTATGAAGTTCAATTAAGTCTCCTTAAATTTAGACATCAGTCAATTTTGATTACTTTTTCTGAATACAGGATTTACTTTAGTTAATTTTAAGTGAACTGTCTAGTCTATGCTTTTGTTAAGAAAACCTCAGAATACCATTAGCCTAAACCCTCTCTTTGGCTTCTGTAATTGGATGAACAAAATTAGTCTAATGATTGTATAATAAAAAGTTTCTAGTGCAGTAACTTCCACATAAATAAATAAACTTTGAAGGGAAAAAATAAGGCACTTCTTGAAATAGGTTAGCATCGCTATTACTTTATGAAGATAAATGGAAAGCATAGTCAGGACTGATCCAAGCCTACTTTGGTATAACATATAGAGAAAATGACTTCTTCTTTAATATGGATTAATCTTTGACAAATATAGCTATAAATTTTTTTTCATTTAATAACAGTAGATCGGCATTTTATACTATTCACAGGATTGTTAAAGCATGTTATTGTGGGGGTTTTTTTAATATTTTTCTCTTAATTCTGCTTCAATTAATCTCTGTAGTCTTCTTTTAAACCCAAATATTTACACTCTCATGTACAGCTTACACACACAGAAGTACTGTTTTGACAACAGTGAAAAAAGTGGATTTATAAGAGTTGCCAGAATATATTTGTGAGAAGATACAGTTCTGCCCTGTGTAATGCAGCTATCAAATAATCTCCTGAATGTTTTTATAAATACATGATTTGATATCCCAAGAAAAATTATTCCATGTATTATTAATGTAAATTATAGTATTGTCAGTCATCCTACATTAATTTCATCATTCTGCACTATGATAAATGTGTGTGTGTGCGCGTGTGCGCGCATGCATTCTATTATTCAGCATCCAATATTTCTCTTTTCAGTAATATTTGAAATCACATATAAAATACTACATTCAGAATCAGGCTCAAAACAGTGAGGATTCTTTCAAAATCAGAGCTTGTTTCTCAGCACAACAAAACAAAGCATAGATTAAAAGTATACTTAAATAAAATGTATGCTTAGTTCTTGGAGAGTGATTTAGAAAAATACTGTCATATGTGCTTCATCATGTGAAAATATTTGGACTCTAAAAGGAAGATCATGAGCATGCATGTATTTACAGCTGCAAATGTCTAGATAAAATACAAACCAAATGCAAAGGAGACCTAATATCTCCAAGTGTGCTTAGAACAAGATATACTTTGCATTTTTTAAGTCTGTACTGTGTTACTTCAGTTACTTAACTTAAAATCAAATGCTGTTGAGTACAATTTCAAGGAGAACGTTTCCTTAGATATCAGGAGACCTGGATTTAAATTTCTGCAGTTGCATTCTTCACACCTAAGGAGATGACCACAGTCATCAGAATACCACATATTTTCTCTAAAAATATCTCCTTTATATCTCCCACTGAAATGAGACATTGTGCAGCTAGGAGTGCCAGAGACATGGCACTAGAGGTGGAGTAGATTATAGAAGGGCTGATTGCACTCAATGCGGTATCCAAAAGACTGACCTGTTGTACATATAAGGTAGAAGTAGACTAAACGAGATTAAATTAATATTTGTTTGTCTTACACCTAGACATAAAGGAAGCCACTGAGGCAAAGGGCTTTGGAGTGGAGGATCGCGCCAGGAGACCTTTTCTGCAGCAGCAAAACCGTGGCTAAATCCACTAAATCCATGAAGGCAGAAGAGCAGGGAGGGAGGGTGCCCCAACCCAACTCCCCACCTCGTCCCCCCATCCCCCCGTCCCAGAGAGGCAACGGACTGCTGCTGAGATACAGCAGCTCTGACTCACCGTGGGTGGAGCCAAGGGTGACCACACCTCTACCCTCACTAAAGAACTCCTGGAGTTTCAAGTGATCACCCAGACTGATCACAACCCAGTTGTTTTACTTTATCTAAGATACTGGCCAGGACCATAAAAACACACACTAGCTTTATTTCTAGTTTTCTACCATCAATAAAAGGCTTTCATAGAAGAGCTGCTCACTAAAAAACTGTGGATCTCATGGGGATGAATACATTTAAGGTCCTTGAGATATCCGCACATGTGTCAAATTGTGCTACAGCTGAATACATACTGAGAAGTCACATGAGAGAGAGTCAAAATACTCATGCCCTCATGTATGCATTCATGCACATGGACTCACATCTTTATAGTCTGATAAAGGAGACAAGAATATCTCATGGAACTCTAATCCATGTATAAAGTGGCATTTCTAAATAAAAAGCTCCTAGATTTCATTTGTTATGAAGGTTGTATTTGTTAAGTTTAATGTACAAAATGTATGCACAAATGCAACTGGGTGAATATAATTTCACAGAAAAAATTGCCAAATTAAAAAAAAGAAAAAAAAAAGAAAAACCTTCTAGCTTCCTAAAATTCCAATGAGCTGTGGTTCACACGACTCTCTGGGTCCAAAGTAAGAAAAAGTATGAGCCACATAACTCCATTATATTAGATTTTTAGAAGTGAGTTGTCTATGGCAATGCTAAACACTGTTTCTTGTTTTATAGTCAATGGAGAAAATACAGTATCTGTGTTGAGAAATTGATAATAATCTTAAAACAAGTGTCTGCTTTACATTACATGAATTGTTGTCTGAAAGTATCTATTTCTACGCATTGATTCAAAAAGGGAAATAAACTGAAGAGCTCAGATTTAGACATCTAATTTTTAGATACTTAAAGTTAATGTGAATATCATCTTTAGGTTGGAATTAGATCAAGTTATTCTGTCATATTCAGTTATTTGTTTCAAGCTTTTGCTTGTTTATTTTTGCATAAGTTATATATAAAAAAGCATGATTTTATAGGGAGACTTTCTACTCAGCAGTTTCAGATTAAGATTTCAATATTTTTCTAAAGATTATGCTTCATTATATATTTTGTGTTGTGCTAGTGGTTACTTTACATTATCACAATTCTTCATCTTCATACATTTTTTGGATGATCATCATGTGATGTGATTGTAACTTATAGGAGTGATGAAAGAAGTAGTTTAGATGGTGTTAAAGACATCCAGTTAGTCACTACCAATATGAAAGCTATGCAGACTTTTAAAAGTTATTTTATTTGTATTGGAATTTGTTTGAAATTTAAGGACTCTTAAATCAATGCAGCCATGCACTCCATACAGCAAGTTGCTAGTTAATTGTTTTGATAAAAGAATTATTCTCATTTTCCATTATAAATTTATAGTTCTTTTCCTATCAGGAGCAAGTGCAACTGAAATGTACACTGAAACACACTTCTGTGTTTCTGTATCTAGAGGGGAAAGCAGTTTAAAGAAGTAGGGAGGCATCGTGAACCAACCTGAATTCAGACAATACGGTTTGGTCCTGAGAAAAGTTTGGGCAGACTGGATTCCAGACTGACTGACAGATGAAAAAAATCAGGAAGGAAATTTCATTTTGTTCTTTTATTTCTGCTGCATTTAGGGAAATGAGATTTTGTTTATTATTTATAATAGGTAGTACTGCATGAAAAAAACCTTGTACCATAGCCAATTCCTTCTAACTGGAATGAGTTAACTAATTCTAAAAAAGACGTATCTTAGTTAATAGAAGAATTCTCAAATTATTTTCCTGTGTTCTTTTTCTTTAATTAAAGCCTCTTTTTTTCCCTACTATGTATTTTCTAATTTGGCTAGTAAAAAAAAGAGGAAATTTACTGTCCTCCATAAATGGTTTGATAATAAGATATAAGAGCTAATCCTGTGAAGAACTAATAGTACACATTTGTACTTTTATTATTATAGAAAAGCATGGTCTCTTTTGTTTTTTTACAATTACTTAAGAAATACAATCATGTAAAGTACTATATTTGTTCTTATTATCCTTGGAGAGAATAGTGTAGTTCTAGTCCCATTATTTCTACAGTATAGCTGTAAGTGTATGTGTAATATACATGTGAATTTTAGTGAAGTTGGAGAATATAGTTGAGTAATCTCATTTCCTCTGTGATATGGTTGTAGGATTACATATATAAAAATTCCATGCCTACACTTGGTGATAAGACACACAATATTGAAACTTGCAAGCTTCTGCTTTTAATGCAGTTTGAATTAGACAAAAGAATCAAAGTTCAGCCATTTCACAGGATCACAGAATGGTAGGGGTTTGAAAGGACTTCTGCAGATCATCTAGTTCAACCGCCCTGCCAGAGCAGGATCTCCTAGACTAGGTCACACAGGAACACGTCCAGACGGGTTTTGAATATCTTCAGAGAAGGAGACTCCACAACCTCTGTGGGCAGCCTGTTCCAGTGCTCTCTTACCGGCATAGTAAAAACGTTTTTGCTTTATGTTTAAGTTGAACCTCCTATGTTCCTGTTTGTGACGATTGCCCCTTGTCCTGTCACTGGGTACAACCGAGAAGAGTCTGGTCCCATCTGCCTCACACCCATTCTTTAGATATTTATAAGCATTAATGAGATCCCCCTTCAGTCTCTTCAATGTACTTGAAATAATTAAAGAATTTCCAGAAGAGTTTATTACTACTGCACTGTGATATCTATTTATAAAAATACTTTCAAAGTCACAATCTAGCTAATGTCAGTCACTACTTAGATTATAAAGAGACAGAAGTTGAGAATGAATACTAATACCTTTTTTTTCCCCCAATTCTGTTTCAATCTCCCATGTATGTCAGTATACAAAATTTGTGTAGAAAATTTTGTCTTTGGTTCCTGATTGTTTCTGTAGCAAGGAAAATTGGGAATTTGTTCTCAAAGCATGATTTGTTTAACATCTCAAGAAATATTTCAGAGCTAAAGTTAGTGAATACAGGTGTCGGTAGTTATTGCTTGTTTATTCTTGGAAACTTTTGCTGTCTGCTGTCTTTGTACATGTATGGTGTCAACACTGTGATTTCAGGAACTTTAGTAATAGTATTTTCAAAATCTTGATGTGCTAGTTTTTCCCTCTGATTATGTAACTGCTGTTTGAGTTTGATGACTAAGATTTGTCTAGATTTATTTTCTACAAGACACACTCCAAATTATATCAAAAATTTAAACATGTGTATGCCTGTGAAATGTCATTGACACAAAATCACATTTCCTTGTTTCCTACAAAACTTATATAGTTTATCAGTCTATTTTTATACAAGTATTAAACAACTATTTGTTAATTTTAACTTGCATTATATCATATTGGTAAGAAGTGAGCTGGATAAGTAAATGATAAGGTGGGTGCAAAATTGACTGGTCCACTTGGCCCAAAGAATCACAGAATCTTTTACGTTTGAAGAGACACCTTGTTCAATCCCCCTGCTCAAATAAGGTCACTTAGGACAGATTGTCCAGGGCCATGTCCAGCCTGGTTTTGATTATCTCCACAGATGGAGCCTCCACAAACTCCCTGAGCAACGAATGTCAGTGCTTGACCAAACTCACAGTAAAAAAAAATAAAAATATTTTCTTACATACAAACAGAATTTTTCCAGTGTTTAGGTTTGAACTCATTTCCTCTTCTCCTATCACTGGGCACTACTGAGAAAAGTCTGGCTCCATCTGCTTTACATCCTCTCATTGGGTATTTATACTCATCTATCAGAGCCCCCTGAGCCTTCTCTTTCCCAGGCTAAACTGTCTGAGCTCTCTCAGCCTTTCCTCACATGCAGGATGTTTCAATCCCTGAAGTTCTGCTCTGGCCTTGCTCACTAAGTACATATCTTGTACTGGGCAGCCCAGGACTGGACACAGAACTCCAGATGGGGGCTCACCAGTACTGAGTGTAGGGGAAGGATCATTTCCCTCAACCTGGTGTCCTAATGTAGTCCAGAATAGTGCTAGCTTTCCTTCCTGTGAGGGTGCCTTTGTGGCTCATATTCAACTTGTTGACCACGAGGGCCCCCAGGGCCTTTTCTGCAAAACTGATTTCCAGACTATTTATTCTCAGTGTGTTCTAGTGCTTGGTTTTATTCCTCCTTGGATGCAGAATTCTGCATTTCCCTCAGTCAAACTTAATGATATTCCTCTCTGCAGTTCTTCAGTCTGTCCAAGTCCCTCTGAATAGTGGTACAGCCATCTGGTGTATCAGACACTTCTCCCAGTTTAGTATCAACTGCAAACGTGCCAAAAGTGCACATCATTCTACTGTCCAAGTCATTAAAGAAAATATTAAACATATAGACCTCAGCACAGTATCATACCAAGTATTGGATTTTATGACTAGTGGTGCAAAGTCCTGCTGGGAACCAGTAACAATAGCATCCCTTAGGGATCAATACTGGATCCAATATTGTTTAATGTCTTAATTAATTATCTGGATGATAGGATGGGGTGCACTGTCAACAAATTTCTGAATTACACCAAAGTGTGGAGAGTTGGAGGGCAAGGCTTCCATGCAGAATGACTTGACAGGGTGAGGAATGGGTCAATGATGACCTGATGCAGATCATGTAGGCACATGCAAACTCCTGCAACTAATTCTGGAAGTATATCTCTCTCTGTGGAGAGCTTAAGGTCAAATTCAGACTTCTACAAATGTATTGTTAATCAAACAAATCCTATTTTTTCAGAATAAAATCCAAAATTTTGAGTGAAGCACTTAAACTCATATAGAATGCATGAAGACTATAAGAGGCACCAGAAAAGACATCCCAGAAGTCAGTATAGGGAAGCAACTAGGATCAACATACTGAGCACAAGAACCATCAGAAACCAGCCAACAGGAAATGCCAACAGATAATTTTTGAACCTGTCATCTACAGGGGAGTCTTTTAAGGACTAATTTAATCATTTTGGCAATGAAGAGTCACTGATCAAATAGTACAAGAAGCAGGTTCATAACAAAGATGTTATACCTTATTCTGTTTCCTCCTGCTCTAACATCAGAGGGTTTTATTCTTTCTTCTCTGTAGATGTGACTGGATTAAAAAAATAAAATTAGAGTTTGTCCTGTCATACCTGAATGCTATTCTACTTGCTTTGGAACTCTCTAGAAAGCTATAGGCTTGCATTCTCCTTGTATGAGTGTTGCAGCAAATGAACAACTATATAAAAGAGAACACTTCTATTTCATTTAGTCAATTTAAGACCTTACTTGCAGAAAAGGTTTGCAGATATAAATCACTGTACCGCATAACAGTGTTTTACACTAGACACCCAAGTCTGGGAGACGACAAGGGATGCTCCCATCTGTTCACCAGTTGTCAATGGTGTTAGGTGTTCAGATCTTTATTCACGCAGGTAAAAAAGAAGTGGGAGGATGGGGAGAAGAAAATAGACTAGGTGTTAATATTAATGGGAATAAACTTAGGATAATTTATCCAAAAAACGTTTAGGATAAGCAATGTGATAGTTCAGTGTGAGCTACACAAAAAATCAAGGTTAATCAGAGAAACTTCTATTTCTATTTCTTTAAAAAAAACCTAAAAGTAATAAGAGTTCCATCTTTTTGTATCTTTGATATAGAGTGGCAGAGAAGAGATCTCAGCAGGCTTTTACTGCTCTTTGCTGTAACAGAAACAAGAAGAAATCACAGAGGAAACCAAAACTTTTTTCCTAGCAACCACGGTAAGAGTACTTGAGCTCTCTTCCAAACAAGAAGACATGGGCAGTTATGGGTCTTACTTTTCAAGCTTCTAAGATAGCTGTGCTTATACTCTGCATATTTAAGAACTATTTGAAAATATAAAATTCTTATATGGTCTGTTCTGTTATCGTTCAGGACCTAATTCTCCATTAAAGCTCATCCATTTCAGTGTTGTAGTGGTACCAGTAACAGCACATGTTCAAATATTTTGTTTTGATGAGATACAAAAGCTAATATTTTTCCCAGGTATTCGTAAGTCACATTTTACACTGGCAGAGGTCATACATAACAAAGTTTGCTATGGCATAGTGACAGGAGATGAAATTCTCCAAGATCTACCAGCCACAAAGATTTTGTCTGATAATTCATTTATTGTTGAGCTTTCTGTTTTAATTCCTGTAGCAATGACATTTTGCAATCTCACCTCTGTGATTAAAGAAATATGCAGAGAAACTATATATAGATATGATTAATCACATAAAAGTTTTTGCTTGTATTTTTTCACTCCTTATTTTCTCCTTCCCCAATTTGCTGTGTTTTCCCCTTCCCTCTTCTCTGGTAACAGTTATACAGACAGTGCATAATAGACATGCTCTTCAATATCCATGAACAAATTTTTAAAATATTTTTATTTTGGTTTTATTCATATTTATTATTTCATAACTTAGGCAGTTTAGAACATTTAATGTTGCACATAAACTGTAAAAATTATGTGGTACTTTAAGGCAGTTAAAAAAGGCAGTTAAAAGCAATTACTATATCAATTAATTTAAAAGCATTACCTAAATAATGCAGTTAATAAAACTTACTCTTTAACTTTCTTTGCTAATAACTTCAGAGTACAGCATGCTATAAAAGCTAGCCAAATATCGTATGGATCATTTTTCTTAATTTTCTCTTTAGTGTTACATAGAAGTTGGTTCTAGCCTATCTACTATGAAGGGTATTTAAAATATAAAGCAATACACCTTTTGGAATAAATTTTTCATAAAATCATGGAATCATAGAATGGTTGAAAGTAAATGAAAGTAAATCTTTTTAAAGTAGGACTCTGGAGTGCCAGTGTTAAAAAATCTTACTCTGAAGTAGTTGCTTTAAGTGTTCATATGAAACACTTTTCAGAATGCATGTTTTAAGGCATTTTCTGGTATTCTGAGGTGACTGGGTCAGAAGTGTATTTGCAGAATAAAAGGATCATGGCAAAGTGTTTGAAACAGAAAAAAAATGACAAAGTGAAATGAATAAAGAGTCAGACAAGACATGGAGTATTTAACAGCCAAAAGGTTGCTGTTGACAAGGATCTTTTTAGAAATTCAGAGAATATATAAAATGTATTTATTTTTCTTCAGTGTTGTGAGAAAAAATGCTAAAGATTGGGATTATTGTGCTCACTATTCTAAAGAAAACATGTTTGGAAATTTGTTTGGTTTGATGCAGGGAGAAAAGTAATGTTGTTAAGATTCTGGTTCTAAGAGTAACAAGTTTATATATCATCCCTGGTCCTGCATATAATTCCATAAGTATTTTACAAAAAGTTCCACCTATAAATTATTGTCAGTAAAGGTTTGTCAGCTCTACTGTAACTAATCCCTCTTGAATTCATAAACTCAGTCACAGTTAGAAACCATGATACTGATTACAGTTAAATCCCATATATGTGAGAGTTAGCTGCTCTAATGCATGCAAAAGTGGACACCAAAATTTGGTTTCCTGAGTATGAACTACAATCTTGTATGATTTGTCAGGAATGTTGTTTCTTGTTGTTAGGTCAGGATTTCTGTTTCTTATTAGCTTCAGGCTGTGTCACGAAGAGGAAGACACTGTAAACATAGGAACGAAAGAAAAACATGACAATAACTGAATGTAGCTTGAACACTTGGATGTGCGAAGACCCACAGTATCAAAGCTTTGTTTCTGTTTATTTTCTAAACTTCACAGACATATATAAGGAGAGGCAGAAAGAGAGATTGACTGACCCTATGATGTAAAATATAACATTCTTACATATTTAGAGAGCCAGGGAACAAACTCCCACAGATATCCTCTGTGTGGTGTGCTGATTAACCCTGTTTAGTCTTAGAATAATTTACATAAACTAGATCTGACATGACTGAAATATCTAGCCTTAACTCTTGATATTTTCTTTTTAAAGTCATTAGGAGATTGAGATGTCAAACTTCATCAAGAGACAAGACAAAATAATATCCGGCCAGAACATCTCCAGTGATTCTTCATAGGTACTCAATTACTCCTTGAGTCTTCATGGGTAATTTGTGTACTTTTAGGTGCATTGCACTGTTTTTCAATCTGCTGATTCAAATTTTGAGTAGATGTACTGGCTGAGTTGGAGTTAACTTCCTTCATAGCAGCCTACACATATGGTGCGGTGTTTTGAATTTGAGTGTGTATAACACAGCAATGTTTTCACTGCTCCTGAACAGTGCCTGCACAACATCAAGGCTCTGCCCACACCCTAGTAAGAAGCCAGTAGGCTGGAAGTGAGCAAGAAGTTGGGAGGGGATACAGCTGGGACCGAGCTGACCTGAATTGGCCAAAGGGCTATACCGTGTTATATGTCCAAGAGAAACTGGGGTACCAATAAAAACTGGAGCAGAGAAAGAAGGTGGTGGAGGTGTTTTTGGCTTCCAAGGTGGCCATTACTCTAAGACAGGCTGAGCATCTGTCTGCTCGTGGGAAGCAGTGAGTGATTCCCTTTTCAACACTTGTTTTTCTTCTCTTTCCTTCACTTACTAAACTGTATTTATATTGACCTATGAGCTTTCTTGCTTTTGCTCTTCCTATTCTCTCCTGTGTCCTGCAGTGGTGAGGACTCAGCAAGTGTCTGTGTGAGTGCCAGGCTGCTGGCTGAAGTCAACTCATAAAGTCAAGCAATGTGACTGTGTTCTTAAAATAATATTTGGAAACTCTGTCCATCACATACCACCCTGAACAGGTCACTTACATGGCTGGGTAACTCCACAGATAGAATCAGAGATACTGCAGCAGTCTCAAGCAAGTTTCAGGAGGACCTGGCACTGCATGTATAAGAATGCAAGCCACAGTGCCTGTAATCAGTCCTTACATGCTGTCATTTTTTCAATGTCTTATGTTTTGAAAACTATTTTAGAAGATCATTGTGGTATGTAGGAAGTTGTGAAAGTAAGTTGACTTCTTTGGCAAATTCAAAATATTCATTTTTATCTCTGGGACCTAGTGATTCTGAACGATTCTCATGAGGGGAAACTACAATTTCTGGTCTTCTAGCACTCATTTCTTTATACTTCCCAAATATCCTAAATACTGTGGAATATATACATTTAACATCCTCCTTCTTTTTACTTTTTGCATAAATACTTGATTTTTATTTTCCCTTCCCTTTTCCCCTTCCCTTCCGTTCTTTTTCTTACATTAGTGAAAGGTCTGTGTTGAGTTCTTCTAGAAATTTCAAGTCTAATATCAGTTTGGTGTATACTTCTGCTTTCACTTGCAATCTCTTTTGTTCAAATGATTAAGTGAATTTAGAATTGCTGCTTTTTCTGTTGTTCAGTGAAATATTTTTTCTATGATTTTTTGCTCTCAGAAACCAATATTTTCTAGATTAAATCTATTTCTGTCAGTACTTCTTGGAAAGATGGCTGAGATTTTACATCCATAATGTACATAGTCTGCAGTTCCAGAAATTATTCTACATAAATGTCAAACCTTTTATTATTTCAGGCTTACAGACTAAACCCTTAAATTTATAAAGCAAAGTTTCACTCAAATATGATTAAATCCGCTACAAAAAGCAGCCTTTTGTGCATTTATCCCTCAGAGATATTTTTGCCTATGGATATTTCTGCTTATTTCAAGATCTTATTGAAAGAGCACCATTCCCCAAATGATTAATGAGCTTGAGCTCCATCTTTCTCCATGGAAAATATGGAACAAATATTTCATAATTATATAAAAGTCTTTTTTTCAGTATTGCTTTTATCTCCAAAGTGGGCCCACCCTTTTTAAGATGCTTAGTGAATCATCTAAGTTAGAAGCATAACCATTCATGATTCATTTTATTATTGACAGAAAGATATTGGAAATCTCTAGGGAAAATTTAAGATTTCAGGTGAATTGCCTCTTTCTACTATTCTTATGGAAAGTTTAGGAAAACTATGTTTTCAGTAAGTTTCTAAGACTCAGATGGAATCAATCTAAAATTACTATACTGGTGCTAAAGGAATTCTGAAATGTTGAACAGAATGGCTCACACACATATGAATTTTATACTGTAAAAATCAAGAAAGAAAATGTGAAAAATTAAAGATTTTAGAAGTTCACTTCGAAACTGTATTATATATGAAATGGTAGAAAATAGAAGTCAGACCATATGGTATCAGGCACAGTTCTACTAAGTGTCTTCTGGTTTAGAACTGGTATTAGCCTAGTTCAGATTTAGGGCGCAGGAACTCTAGGCTTCATTGCAATACTTGTATATACTGGTCCAGTATAGAACACAGAAGTGGAAATACTTCTACTTGAAAATAAAAAAGCTAAATGTTTTTCTTTGGTATCACTACAACTACATTATAGTATTCTGCACGTTAATTTGTACTCTGTGCCAAATCCCTTTAAATTTCTTTGTGTCATACAATGTATCACATATCCATAATGTGACTGTGTGTTCCAAGTGACAAAAGTATATTTGCTTGTGCTTCTGCTTCTTTGTACAAAGCTTTCTTGGCAATAATAAAATATCAGATATACTTTTATAGAATAACTTTTGCAAGTGACTTTACAGATTAAAAATATTCTCTACCCAGGGCCACTATAAGGCTTAATACTGAACATTGAACTTAATTTTTATTTCAAACCTCGCTGTCACTGAGAACTTAAAAAAACAACCATCACCACCAAAAAAACAGCAGGCCCTACAGACATACACTCTATGTTGTTCTATGAGTGCTCTATAGTTCAGCATTTTCACAGATACAGAGATTGTTCATCCAAATGTAATATGCAGTCCCTATAAAATTATCCTGTTTCAACCTGCCTGATAGTAGTGAATTAATACGGATTTAAATCAACATATTACTCTAAATCTTTCCACCAGTGCATTTCAAAACAGTATAAAATTCAAAGTGCATGTCTGGAAGCCATCATGAATATCCTTCATCTGAAACTTATGAAAGACCATTTTTTTTATTGCTCCAAATTTAAGTTTGTCAGATCATTGCTCATCAAATTATATTGCACTTCATCTTCTACATGTTAAATGTAACAAACCTTGTATGCACTCAGTCCTCAATAGGAAAAAAAAAAGGATTTTCTGAATTATTTTGTCTTGGTTTAGGCCCAGTGCGTAACTGAGCACCACAATGCCCCAGAAAAGGGAGCTAGTCAAAATAAGGAGTGAGAGGACTTCTCACCACTTAAAAGGTTATAGGCAAAAGACAGACTCATCATAGGGAGAAAAAAACAAAACAATTTTAATTTGTTACCAACAACATCAGAGTAGAACAGTGAGAGATACAACCAGATCTTAAAAGTCAAACACCTTCCCCCCACCCCTCCCTTCTTCCCAGGCTCAGCTTTTATTCCTGGTTTCTTCACCTCCCCTCCTTTGCCCAGGAGTGCAGGGGCGATGGAGTGGGGGTTGCAGTCAGTTTGTGCCATTGTAGTCTTCAGGGATAGGGAGGACTTCTCTCAGCCTCTCTCTGGTTCCATGCAGTGCCCTTCCCACAGGAGAAAAAGTCCTCAGAAGTCCAATATGGGTCTGCCCACAGATGCAGTTTCCCTCACACACATAACTGCTTCAGCCCAAGTCCACAAAGCTCCAATCTGGGTGTGCCCACAGTCACAGTTACCTCGCACATGAACTCCTCCAGCACACACTGCCCAGAGCAATGGCTTCTTCAGGGGCAACCACCTGTTCATGTGGCCCTGCCGCACCAGTGAACTCTATGGGCTGCAGTCCAGTTGACCTGGCTCTCGCCATGGGTTGCAAAAGGGTAACCTGGGCTCTGCGTCCACCTTCTCCCCCCCCCTTCTTTTCTTTCCTTCAACTGACCTTGGTGGGTTTTTTTAAAGTTGTTCTGCTCAGGTCCCATTCCTTTCTCCACTGTAGGTCTCTTCTGATGGTTTCAAAGTGTTCCTGGCTCTCTCTCTCTTTCGGGATGGAGCTGCAGCCAGGTTTAAGCTTAAGTTGAGGTTGGTTCAGGGTGGCCCAGGCTGGCCGGGTAGGGCCAGGGCTGTATGACCCATACCTGTGTAACCTGATTGAATAACTTTAGCTAAGAAGAAGATGCATAAGGATAACAGGATTTTAGTTTATCTGAGGCTCACTTTGCTGATTCTGCCTTGCGAGATGGAGGCATAGATAAGAAGTTAATGACTCATCCCACTCAGACCAACTTGACTGTTCCTCAGACAACTGGAAAACCATTCCTCATGCTAAATGAGCATGCACTATTAGCATGCAGATATTTTAATTAGTTGCTGGAAATGTAATTAATATGTAAACTTTTTACTGGAGATGTCATGAATAGGTATCTGTAAGGCACATACAGCCTACTGCCAACCACTACTATTTGGGCATTCCTTTAAGAAATGTTTCATGTTTTTCTCCCAGCACTGAATTAAAGAATGTCTTGCTTTCTAACTCCTGCAAAATGGTCTTAGAAAGTTATTGATAGGATATTTCAGTAACACCTGGGGCCTGTGCAAAAGAGAGAGAACACATGCCCTGCACCCCCCTTTAATACATGAATTCGCAGGGGCTCTGATTGTCTTGGCCCTGGTCAGAGGTGGGTCTGACAAAGGAAAAGGGGCAGCTTTTCAGGTAGCTTCTTAAAGGGCTATCTCCATAGCCCTTCCCCTGTTAACAAAAACAAAACCAAAAACCCCTCACAGAAAAGCCCAATACAACATGTTAAGTGTAACAAACCTTGTATGTATTCGGTTCTCCATAGGAGAAAAAAAAAAGAATATCTGAACTGAGGTCCTTTCTCCTATGTAGGAATACAAAGTATTTTAATTACTGATTGAAAAAGATTACTAGAAATACTGGTGAATGGGCCTTATAACTATGTGCTAGTACGACAAAGACTGTCTGAAAACATTCATTGTGAGATTTTTTTTAACTTGATTAGCACATTAGATGAAACACTGATTCATAACATGTAGAGTGATTTAACTGTAGTGTCTAGAAGCCTTTTAGATTTATTTAGTAACATGACAAAACATGATTTTCATAATAAAAATAAATAAACAGAAGGTAAAAGTCCCATTTCTATTTCACTGTCATATTGACAAAGAAAATTCCAGAATTCCAGAGAAAAGTGATGTAATTCCACACAGTTTACTAATTTATTTTAGTAACAAAGCACTTTCAGAAAATGAAGTAGGCAATCAAGAGGCATAACAGATATAGGTGTCCTATAACAGCTGTTGTACAGCATTATTTTTTCTTGGTTTCCATTGCTCAGCAGAGTTATTATAATGTTTGTCTCCTTTAATTGAAACATAAGGTTTTAACTTTTATCCTTTTAGCTTTCTTTTGAAGTGAAAACCATCTAAGAGTCTTGATTCTTGTAGGAACAGATAATGACCTCCAACAGGTAGTAGAATAATGCTTTTTCAAATTAAGAGACTTCTAGTAATCTTTTAAAGGGAGCTGTATCACACCTGTTAATAACATCAATCAACTAAAACTCATCAGGGAAAAATGATGGTTTTGTCCTTTAACACTCTGTTCACTGGTTCATATATCAATCTTTGCAAACTCTTGTGTTTGACAGAAGATAGTGTTCAAAGAATGAAGAAGTTACTGAGTTATCTACATCATCTGATTTCTAAGAACAGGAGTACATACAGACCAAATTACAGGCTTATAGGAAAATAAAAGGTCAGTGCATGATCTAGGTTGTGAATATAGTCTATTGGAAAAAGACAAAATTAGGATCCAGCTTAAAGTGTCTGGAGTATGAAGCAGGTATAAGCTCTTTTGAGTTTGCAGTAACTCTTCCTGTCTCACATCCCTGACAAAATTTTTTGGTAGACTAAGTAAGGATGAGGCCTGAAAATTTTGTGGTATAGATGTGTTCCTCTGAAAAAAGTAATTATTTGTACCTGTCTACCCATTTTATGATTTATCTCTATGATGCTTACTAACATCATTCATGTCTTTCAGTTGTACAACGTGCTTCTCATAGTTTCCTTTCCCTGGGCAAAGCTTCACTCTCATTGGAGTGCTGTACATGGGAGTGCCTAAAATAGTGATGAATGTCAGGCATTACATGTGATCTAGAGCATTCATCAGGCTAGGTATCTCTTGTGGAACAGGCAGAGTATCATCTCCTCTGAATCATATGTATTTTTATCTAGTAGCTATATGTTTGTTGCTCTCAAGATTGGTGGTTCTAAACTGAAACAAATCCTTGAAAAACTAGTCAAAATTTCATTCATTGGTAAAATTTAAGTATCAGAGGGCTTAAGAATTCCTAAGCTCCAATGTAGGTGCTTAATGGCTCCATAGCAGTAGTTGAATTTGTTACAAACTATTTGATAAATTGAGGCACATATTAATATAGTACATGAAAATAGCAAATTTGTATCATCAAGGAACTCTTTAAGGCAAATTGTCTTTGTCTTTAAATCACTTTGCTGCATTAATGACCATAATGGCATGTCCACATACCTTCAATGAACATACTTACTTAATTCTGACGGCATTCAGATATTTTTGCATGATTCCAGATGAGTTATCACTTCCAAGAGCAGGATGATCTGGCCAACTGTATGGAGTTCTTATATGCAAAATTTATGTAATGCTTTGTGGATAGTGGGTGGGAACTTATCTGAGACCTTCAGATACAACACTGACTATCAAACTAAAAAAAGTGCAGTTAGAATAAGTGATAGAGGTGCTGGTCATTATATACAGATGATAAAATATTAAAATAATGTATCATTATTTGAGTCCAGTTCACATTATATGTAAAAATAAAGTTGTATTATCCTGAATATGTACAAAAGGGATACACTAAGATTATGCAGTCTGAACAGATAAATAACTAAAAGTGTAATTCTGTTTTATTCTGAGTTTTGAAAATTATTGAAGCATTACTGAAAATGAGGTCATATTCTTTTGGATATAAAACCACTAATTTTATAGAAGTCCATCTAAGAAACTAAGATTTGAAAGTTTTGACCTTAATTTTTATCTGTCTTCTGTGGAATTTATATTACAAACTTCTGGCTACATTTAATCTTTTTAAGGAAGTGTTTCTGACTGCAAAATTAATGAGATTAGGTTTGGGTTTGTTTTGGGTTTTTTTGAACTATTATTCAAAGTTATGTTTATCTAAAAGTGGAAAATTTCAAAGGTCACTCATTAATTTTAAATAGTTATGATAGACTGATAGTAAGAAATATCAGATGGAGATTTTTTTTATTATATAGCTGGAATATGATGTTATGTATTTGTAGGAGTACAGTAAATTAATTCTGCTTTTATTTGTATCCTGAAACTTGCAGGTTTTTCCTAAACTCTTTACTCAGTTTGGATTTTCTTTAAAGAAAAGAGTTATAATAATGAAGAAGCAAATTAATCAGAATCCACTCTGAGGTTATCAAGTGAAATTACTGATACATGCAAATAATTCCTATTTTTTTCTAGTGATTTTGGTGAATTATTATTGTTACTCATATATATTAAGGTTAGAGACTAAAAAGGCACCTTAGAACTGCTCTGGATACAATACATGAATTCCAGTGTACATACTTCAGAAACTTACCCAAAACCTAATTTTTAGGTGTATAGCAAGAAAACCATCCTAAATGTCTATTTGGGTTGCAGAATAAATGGAAAGATGTTGGCATCTTTGAAAACTATCAGAAGAACCTCTCACCTATTTAACTTTGAGGCCTGAGTAGGAAGATTCACTTTCTAGAAAACTTCAAAAATTTCTACCTATCTCTATTTACATGAACCAGTTTCCTGCAAATACACAAGTAGTGCCATTTCAGACAACTTTGGATCCTTCACCTGACGTTCACTGCTCCTTAGACACCCTAGGGCAAGACAAATGACAACTCAAGTCTATGTGTGTTTGGTTTAAGCAGAGTCTTATATCTCCATAACATTAGGAACTCAATTCATTTGCTTGTACATATTTATACAGTGTTATTTGGCATGACCCTGATGTTCAGATCAAAGCCCTGTGAGATCAGGAGCTGGAGACCATGTGGGATATTGTAAAACATCGCATTATGTGCGTACATTTGGACAACTGAATTGAGCTGTAGGTACCAGCTGATGTCAGCATTAAATAGACTGGTTCCTTCCATGTAAGTCCAAAATAGCAGATAGTCACCTTTTCAAAGAGTTTAAAATCAATGCATATTAGATGACCATGGGATGAGAAAATTATTTTGAAAGGACAGTGCAAGAGTGTAGGCAATAACAGAAACTGCCACTGGACTGATTGTCAGGAAGGGACAGAGGAGCAGAGCAAGACATGACAGAAAAGAAATCCAGTGTAACCCGAAGAACCTTTACAAAATGCTTTTATTTATGTACTGGTTTAAGCTGCTCCTACCAGATGATGTTACTATTTGGCTTTCTCCACATTTCTTCCCTGGACAATTTGGGTTTGAGATGGAAAATCTAGGCCCTAGTGCCCCCTTGTGAAAATGTTGCTTGTCTATCTTTTCTTCCCTCCGTGTATCTCATCAAATCATGTCTGAATATGGCTAGATTCCCTGGTATTTAGCTATTATTGAATGCAGTAATGAAAGAAACCATAGAGATACTTAATTATCTACACAGCAGGTGTCCAATGAAGAAATTTAATTCTAACCTTTTCCTCTGTGATAAGATAATTACTGGTGTATAATCGCTCCTAATATAAATATTCACTGATTGCAAACTGTGGTCTAAAGACTGTTTCTATTAAAAAAAAACCAAAACAACAACCCCCCCCCAAAAAAAAAACAACAAAAAAAACCACAAAAAAACCCAACAAGAAAACAATGAAGTAGAAAAAAATAAAAAAGCAAATCTCTTCTTCGAAACTATAGGAGTGCTGTAGATTACTTCTAAACAAATACAGATGTTGCATAAGGAAAACAAAACAAAACAAAACAAAGAAACAAAAAACCACAAATAAAAACCACATCAAATTCTACCCAATTTCATTGTGAAATAATAATAGATTGCCCTGACTGGATTACAAATTCTAGTTATTAATTTACATCTTTACACATGTTAAAAATTATAACTATAGGGAAAAAAGGTTGGCATTATCCCTACCAAATATTATATTCACAGAATCACAGAATCACTCGG
>NW_010195674.1:0-26337 GCF_000695765.1 Mesitornis unicolor
AAGGGAGAGTGCCAGGGGGCAGATACCCAAATTGAGATCTAAGCAGGGGTGCAAAGAGGGCAAAGATGCAAAAGGCGGAGGGGCAGAGAGACAGGAGGTGCCCAGGGGCAGAGATGCGAGGAGCGGAGATGCAAAAGGGGAGGGATGGGGAACGGCAGAGATGCGAAGGGGGCAGAGAGGCAAAGGGGAGGGATGTAAATGAGAGAGGTGCAAAGGGGGAGGTGAAAAGGGAGGGATACAAAGGGGAGGGATGCAAAGGCAGAGTTGCAGAGAGGAGGGATGCAAAGGGAAGAGGTGGACAGGACGGAGAGTGCGAAGAGGCAAGGTGTAAAAGAGCAGGGATGCGAAGGGCAAGCACACCCTGGGGGGAGGACGGCTGCTGTCAGGCATTCCCCGGCCCCAGAGTGGGCACTGGCAGCACTCAGGGCTTTGGGAGGTGAAGAGGTGGCTCGCAGGGTGCTGGAAGTGGCAGTCCCAATGGAGCAGGGTGCTCTGCACAGCTCCTGTTGGGAAAGAAAAGCCTGGGAAACTGAAGATGTGTGGGGCAGGAAAGCTTGTAACCCCGGGCATCTGTTTCTCCCACTTTGAAGATGGAGTAAAACTTGCCGGTGGAGGAGAGCAGCTCTTCCTAGCAGCCTGCAACAGTTTATCAAAATGCATCTGGTGAGCAAGGTAAAAATAAAGAGCCAGCTCTCAATATATTTTTGCTTCCCACTGTCTCCTCCTGGAACTGGCTGAGGCAACTTCAAGCTTCTCCAGCTTTTTGGCAGATGGCTCAGAGACTGACCTACTCCCCACATCCAAACTGCTGTGGAGCTTCTCCTGGGGATCCCTGGGGGCCCCGCACTACTCGCAGCCCAAAATAGCCTCTTTCAGTATTCTCCTTTTCCCATATCTAATGTCACTGGGGATAATAAAGTCAGGAATGGGCATGGGATGCTTAAAAACTTTTGTTAGAATACGAATATCATGGAAACACGGTCCCTGTTAACTCTCTCCCTATGGTTCCTATAATCTCATCCTCCGTCTGTCTGTCTCCATCTGCCTCTCCAGTCCTCTACAAGGACTAGAAGATTTTCAGAGCAGAAGGTGCCTTTTTGCTCCATGTTCATGCTCTGTCCAGTGTAGGGGGGTCCTCGTGCATGACTGCCGTTTGAAATAATGTGTAAAATAATGAATCATCAGTTAAATAATGCTGAGCCAACTTCATGAAAGTGAGAAATAAATACTTCTGTGACAAGTGTCTCCCTCTGGAATAGTTTCATTAGACTCAGCTGTGTGCTGAGGAGTTAAACAAAAGTAATATTCATATTTCATTATGGCATGGTCCTACAATGTATTTCATCGTAGTTTTACACAAAAACAGCAAAGTTGTTTCTTGGTAAAATAGAAACAGAAACAAGTTTTTTTTTTTCCTAACAAAAACTTCAGAAGGACAGATAGAGCTTTTCTAAGCTATATAGTATATCTTTTTTAAAAAAAATATATAAGCTCTTTCTGGAAGATCAACAGATTGCTTCGAACTTTCAGGAAACAAGCTTAAAAGACAATCCTGAAAATAATCTTTTCAAGAAAATACCCTCAGGAAATCCCAACAGACCAACTAGCTCAATATTTTTTTAATGTTAACCATCAGGAAAAACTGCTTTTGCATTGCAAACTGAAGGGATCAAACTGTGATAAAGGTTTCAGAGACCCATTCAGTAGCTTTTAGATACATAAATAAAAACTAAATAGAAAAACAAAGAATTGAGACTGATGTTGACTTCAGACAAATCTGGGGCAGTCCTGAAGGCATTTTGTGAAATCCAGTGTACATGGAGGCCTTGATACAAACCTCAGGTTTCTGTTGAGAAACGGTGTTTCGAGATGTTGGCAAAGACACGGGGGCGATGTGAAGAAAGGAAGAGGTGCTGCAAGCAAGGGGAGAGATGTTCAGCCCATCCAAGGTGGTCTCTCCATGGTCTCACCAAGTGGTACAACTGGTGTCAGAGACTGGCAACTTCAGCAACACGAATCTCGTGTTGGGTGAGGGCAGCAACACACAGGTGTTATTACTGCAGCACTGCTGTCGAGGAGGTAGAGCCCAAGAAGCTGATGAGATGTTTGTAACCATAGATTGGTTGGTTTTGTCCTGGGAACCAAGTTCTTAGCTGGTGTGAAATGCAATTGCTATTTCTTCTGTGTATACATACAAGACTGATATCTTCTGAGTAGAAGAGCCTCATATTTAAGCTTCATCTCTGTTTACTCTGTGTTGCAAGTGAGTAATAGTCAACTGTCATCAAACCATTTTGGATATATCTAATCTAAGCTGTGATCTGTTCTGCTATTCCTCACATTTCAGTTAGCCAGCACATAGCAGCTGAGGAGGACGGGGTGAGAAAGGGACATGGGCAGCTCACACCCAAGATATGGATGTATCTTTCCTTAACACTGCTGTTAATAGTCTGAATTAAACTGCTTATATTTGGCAAGAGTGTTTGAATCAGCAAGCCATCTCAGAAAACACAACAGCATTTGCTGGCGTATGCTGGCTCTGGCTGATGCTCTCCAACTCTCTTTTTTGTGGTGGTTACCAGAGTGTGGAAGCAAGTAATTAATGTCCTTTTGCATTTCTCTATCATCCTGCAGAGTGGCTGTGTTGGTGTTTTGAGGATCCAGCTGGAGTCCATGGAGCTGACTTCAGAGCTGAATGAGCTGAAAGGAAGTCTTGGCCATAACTCTGCAGCAGACACAGTAGGTATGCAAGTCTTTCCATAAAAATAAAAATACCTCTTACTTGAAAGTGTCTGATTTCCTTGTTTTCTGGCATTTATGTTTGCTGGTGCTGTGCCCAGGGTCACCGTAAGGGCTCAGGGTGGCTCGTCTTCTCTCCTGCCCTCTGCAAGGTGTCCCCAGCTGTCAGGAGGCTCTGGCAATGCATCCGTGTGTAACATTTCTTTCGCATCCCGACAAGCTGGTCCCTTGGGCTATTTGCTGTTCGAGTTCATTAGCAACTTTCAGATCAGTATTTTAGGAAAGAATTAGAACTGTCTGCATTCAGATCACAGTGATTAATGTGATTTTGCTCCTAAATTTCTATCCACAGAAACACCATTAATTTTCTTCCCTCTTCCTTCATTTCTGAGGTAGTGAAAAGTAGCAGGAGGATCTGAATCTGTTCCATGAGTCCTTTCTCTTCCAGCTCTGGATAACAAGGAATTAGTGACATGAAGTAAGGATTTAGAAACCCTCCCCAGAGACCGCATCCTTCAGATCTGTGTTTGCTGTTTCTCTGCAGGGATCCACCGGCTGATCTGAGACGTTCTTCAGTGCAGCATGAAGACTTTTGTGCTGCAAACTCAGCGTGGGTCTGATGAGCGCTGTAGCCAAAACCAGCTAATCAGAGGAGCACCAATAGAGCCAATTACTGCTCAGGCCATGCTTTCTGCCACTCACGCATGAGCCACAGTTGTTCATTCACTTCCTCTGCTTAGATAGACTCATAGACTTCAAGGCAACTCATGGCTTTTCCAGGCAGGAGCTCTTCTTTTTTTTCCACACATCTTTACAGATGTTTAAAAACAAAGTTTTCTCCCTCCGGGCTATGTCATTTTCTCTGCTGTTTCTGTGGCACTGTGGGTGATTTAAGCCTTTTAATGTAACATAGCTCTGCTCTGTCTCTCTCTTTGCCTTTAAAGTATTGACAGAGTTGAGCGTTAGTCTAGGTATCAAACAACAGAGCATGGTGAGTCTGGCTGCCTCTCTGATGGGTGTTGGTGATCTGAAACCTCAGCCCAGCTGCCTTTTATTTATACATCCGCAGTGATTCCTTTGTTGTCCAGGGTACAAAATATCAATGCCAGGATTCTTTCCCCATGCTCACCTCTCTTTTACCTGGGTAATCTGCAAAGATGAGTATTTGGCTGTGATAGTGTCCTCACAGGAGGAGATATTTTTGTTAGCTTCTTCTGTCTATGCTTCTCTAATTTGGATCATTCTTCTCATAGTTAGACATTTGGGCCATCATATTTAACTATTTTTGTACTAATGTTTTGGCTGGGTAATTCCTATTTTAAAAAATCATATTCTCCAGCCAAAGTTCCCTGTAGTTCTTTACGTTTCTTTCTTTTGTGAGTAATCATGACCATGATGCAACAAGACCTGTCTTTGGGGATCAGCTGGGAATACTCTTCTGTCTCCAAGAGTTTGCAAAGATTTACTTTATGCACAGGAGTAAAAAGACTTCCTGTAATACCATTTAGAATTTGAATGGAAAAGTGAGTTGAAGGGTCAAAGAACTGGTATGGATGGAGATCTTTGCTTACACCTTAACTGCATCTTTCTGCCCTTTCTTGGCCGCTTTGGCCTTTACCTGTCCCCATTGCCCATCTTCCCCATCCTGCCCTCACTGTGACCACCAGGTCCTGCTCTCCTCTTCCTCTGCCCTGATCTCTGACAAATCTCACCAATTTAAATGCCATTTCCTTTGGATATGGACCTCTGTCCTGTTAGCTGTGTCTTCCTACCCAAACTCCCATCTCAGACCCATTGTGGCTGAAGAGGGACCGTTACTCTCATTCCAAGTGACCCTATCTCCCTTCCTCAGTCACTTGCACTAACATCTCCTGTTATCCATCACCTGGATGTCATCCTCACCTTAGACTGTCCTCTCTATTCTCAAAGTTGTGTAGCCACTTTCCTTGTAGCTTCTCCCAAACATGCCTTTCCTACAGTTCACACAACAAAGATGCTGTGTAGGCTCTTTCCTCTCATGTCTTGAGTCCTGCAGCATCTTTTCCTGGGCAAACCCAGCCTTTACCCATCACTGTCTACCCAACCTGTTATTACAAACACTGTTTTTCTAGCTTATCACTACTGATCACATTCACCACCCATCTTTTCCCTGGGCTCCCTTGGATGCCCACATCCAACCCTTGCTTCATGCCAGGCTCTTACAGAAGAGCTCTGAGGCAAGGACCTTCTCAGCTCTACCTTTCTGCAGCATCTGGCTCATGAGCCATGACTGCAGGTCCAAGAATAAGAATAGCAACAACATGCAAGCTGATTCCAGCCCAAGTCAGCAGAGGCCAGAAGTTGCTGTGCTCAGAAGTCTGTTCATAAATCAATGTGAAATGCGCTGTCTGAGCATAGCTCCCAGTAGACACACATCTGCATAACACATACCACTGACACGACCGGCAATGGGAAAAATATCTAAACACATCATTCCCACAGCTGTGTAGGAATGAATAAAGATGTCTAATTCCCCTGTCCCTGGGGTGAACCCGGATCCAGGTAAATGCACTTATTAAAAATCAGAGGTTTTAGAGGCAGAGGGACTGTTATGAAAGTCTAATGTAACCACACAAGCTAGAAGATGTCACCCAGGGACTCCTGCGTCCAGATCATAACTGAATTTAGAAGAAGAAAGCAGAAGAAAGACATTCAACCCTCACATTAAAATCTGATGGTGGAGAAGCAAGGTCATCTCTTGGTGGGTTGTTCCAATGATAAAATCTTGTGCTTTTTCCCATTCTGGATTTGCCTGGCTTCAGATTCCAACCATGGGATCATGATGTGTTGTTGTCAGCTATGTGAAAAAAACCAACAAACAACAACAAAATCCTCTTATTAGAAATCCTTACCCAGTTTTGGTGTTTATAATCCAACAATCAAGCACTCCCTTGAATAAACTGAATAAAGTTTCATTTACTTGGTGTCATGGTGACCAGACTGTCAGCCATTGCTGTATCTTGATTGCCCCACATTTTCAACACCCTTCGCTCCTGCAGAGATGAGTGATGAACTCTGGATTGTAGAGACTGGTCTCCAAAAATCCAGGGAGAGGGCAGCAGCGCCACTCCTATTTGGTCTTCTTCTCATAGAATTTCATTTATTCAGCTGGCCAGCGTTACACAAATATGGACCAATTGCCATTGGTTATACCTGAAGAAAAATTGTATTGGCAAAGTACAATTTGCACTTCAGTCCTAGCTCAGTCAAGTGAAGGAAATCCTGGCCTGGTTTTGATGCAGAGCAGTTGACCCTCCAGCACTGAGTCACTCGCACTGGGTCTCTTCAGCTGCAGGATCACAGGGGAGCAATGAAGAAAGTGATGCCATATGTGTCTAAATCCTAAAGAAGCAGTGATATTTTAGGACTCCTTGTCTGGAAATAAAGGATGGAGAAGTTAAATGTTTTGCTTTTGTTTTAATAGCTCAAGTTTTCAGAATTTATATTGTGTCTCTCCTATATTTTCAAAGAGTTTAACCTGTTTTAATTTTTTAATCACAGCTGGAGGTAACAAGTTTGACACTGTCTCTTCTAAAAATAATTTAGTGCTGCTAAATTGTACCAGATTACCAAGACTGACCTCGCTTTGTGCCCCTGGCAGAAAAGCAGCAGGACAAACCTGAGCTGGGGAAGGGACTGCCTTTTCAAAGGGCCAAGATGCTCCCAAACCAAAGCCCACTGTGTCTTTGCTGAGTGCAGAGATGATGTGCAGGTAAATCCAGCAGAGATAGGTCATCAGAGACAACATCTCTCCCCGTGCAGCCTCCCAGTCCACAGGAACCACCTTACCTTTCCTTCATCACTCAGAAACCAGCTTCTGACCTCAGAGGATCATAGAGAGCCCATATGGTCGTGAGAATCATGACTCTCATGCATGTGTGTCCAGAAGGTTGCATGGCCCTGAGTTGGGATGGTCCCCTGCAGACCAACCTTTCTTCTTGCAGTTTGCCTGGATAAAACAAAAAGGGGAGAAAGGCATCTTATAATGAGAGACTTGGCACCACATATGGTTGATGCAATTGAACTCACCCTCTGCTCAGTTTTCCTTACTCTGATGAGTTAATCCCTTTTGATGTCCCTTCTGTCCCTCCCCTGCTTTCGTTGAGCCTAAAATAACCCAACTGTCCATCTTGCTTATGGAATTACTGAACTTGTAAGAGAACACAAAGTGCTCTCACATGAGGATTTGGGATTAAACCTCTCTTGTTTATGTTAAACATAACATCTTAATTCTTCCACTGCTGGAGGGCAAATGAGTCTCCACAACCCCAAAGAAACCTGCTTTCAAGCCCTATAGCAAAGGTCAGTGTGATTTGTTTTTCATTACAGATGTTCTTTCCGGTAAAGTTGTCTCATGGTATATGACAGTTCTCCTACACAACACCTTCATGCAATTTAAAGCATTTTTACTTTAATATTTTCCATTTTAAGGCAACATATGCTTAATTTCTAGCACATTTCTCTTCTCTCAAACTGCACTCATCAGTGAAGTACCTGACTTTTTTCCAGGGCTGTGGAAAGGAACACAACCGCTTGCCATCCATGTCTCATCCGACACCCAAGGAGCTCTGGATGTGGAGGGGGGAATCCTACTGCAGCTGGCAGTTCACTGAATTGAGTTTGACTCCAGTTTCCTGGCTCTGGGAGTATGTGTACCTTCTGTACAATGTGCATGCACATCTGGAGGGGCAGGCCTGTGGGAAAGGGGAGCAAGGCAGCAGAGATTACTGAGTGGTAGATTACTGTAGACTACTGCAGGGGTGAGAAATGCTCCTGCACCCCAGGAAGTCCCACCAGCCAGCTTGCATTTCCTCTTGTCCTGCAGAAAGCTGAGCTCCTCCATTACCCCCTCTTTTGTCTCATGAGCATCCCCACATCTACTTCCATTTCTGGACCATTTAAATGAAGTACCAAGAGAAGGAGAGAGATGGGGTTTCTGGTCTGGGATGGCTTTATAAGCTGTGTCCCAGACAGTGAGGGCTCATAGCCTTCCCACCAACATCCATCAACACACATATGAGATGCGTCCACTCCCCACAAACCACCTATTCCCCAACCACCAGGCAACAAGTTTCTCTCTTTAACTGCTACTAAGAGGCCATCAAACCATCTAGACAAACCTCACAAAATGGCTCCATGCCCTGTTCCATTAGTATGAACTCTGTAATTTTCTGTCTTAAGTAGTTTTTGTTCTTCTCTAGTGTGCTTTTGAATAGGGCTTTCCAGGTTTTTGACACAGATGCAGTGTTCACAGAGCAGCTGACATGAAATCACATCCCCCCTGCCATTGTGCAGGAGGTTTGTTGGGATTTTAGAAATTCCCCTCAGCAAAGGATAAAAAAACCACACTTAATCCTGTGAGTTAACCCAAGCATGTGGCCAAGGTAGTGAAATGGGCTCTGATTCAGCTCATCCACCAGAGATTGCTCCCTCCTCTCACGGCAATTACCTGTCTCATTGCTGAGCAAAATGGTCCTCCTGACTCAAAATCTCACCCCTCAGGAGTTGGGTTAGCAACGCCACTGGCATTCATGGTGATTCACTTGGATGTCAGTGATGAAAGCCATGCTGCTGATGGTGTGGTCATCTAGCCATGCTCTCGACCTCTTTGGAAAGGAGATGCTCCCACACACCATCGGCATTACCAAGAATACACCTCTACTTCTGAACCTGCCTTAGCCAAGTGAAATACATCCGTGCAACTTGCTGATAACCCATTAGGAGAGCTGACTGTTCTGCTGTGCAGTAGATCAGTGCATCACAGCCAGTTCAAGGTCTTATGTTAAGACCATGGCAGCTGTTCCCTGGCCACCACTCTGAGGGTTGATGACACCTGTACAAGGCAGGTGGTGTGGGAGCCAGTGAAGGCTACAAAATCCAGCAGCAGCAGCAAATGATTTGCTGGATTATATTGTCTGTCAGCAAAGCTGCCTGGCTCTCCCTTGGATTGCCTTAACTGTTCGGGCTGAAACATCACGTTTTATATGTTTATCTTGGGTAGATTTCTGTGGAAAATATTTCAGTGGTCTCTTCACCAGGGAAGGCTAAAGAGCAATGTCTTGTTTTGCTTGTGTTGAAGACTGTGTTCTTATGAGTAGAGGCAAGACCTTCACTGAAAAGTGGGGATGGAGGAGATTAACTGGAAGGATTAAGATTTGGGGACTAAAAAGTGAAGTCTGGCAAGTCACATAGGTACCAGCTTCTTACTACATAAAGAGATTGTAAATTCATGTCTATTAATATGTTTGCAGCACTAGATAATGTGAAGACAAGCATCACAGATGCATCCCCATCCTCTTGCTGTGAGTTCACTGCTGAGGTTCAGTTCCAAGCCTTTGCTGCACAGGTGACAACATAACCATAAGGAGAAGGAAAATATCTCTTTCACAGAGATGTATGTTAATCTCCAGTTCTGATTAAATATATCCCAGCTGCTAGGAACAGCCGTGAAAGATGTTTTTTTCCCTTGGTCTTTTTCAAGTGTGATGCATTCCTCCTCTTCACCATGCCTTCATGAATGGGGGGAGAGGAAAGTCGGATAAAAGCCTTGCTCCAGGGCAAGAAAAGATCCAAACTGCAGCTTTGTATAAATCTGTCACTTTGATTGCCCCAAGAACAACTGCAAACATGAAAAATGGCATAGTGAAGCAGGCACAGGTGTTAACTCCTCTTTTTTTAATTGGTAAAAAAAATCAGCGAGAAAAAGTTGCTGCGAAAAGCCCCCAGAACATGATTTCTTTCACTCAGCTTTAAGCTTCATTAGTGCTTCCAGGACTATCTCTGTGTTGATAAAAATCTTATTTCTAAACCAGAAAGGAAATGAGGAAATTGTCCTGTATCGATATCTACTGCAAAATCTGCATTAACAACCCTTTGCTGCTACTGCTGTTTCCTTCTCTCCCTGGAACAATTTCTGAGGGGAGTTTTGCTCTTTCTCTCACTTTTAAATGCTAATGCATCAAAGATTTGATGGGTTTGGCTCAGGCGGTGGGAGGGCAGCCTCTGAGGAGGCTCAGTGATGTCTTTCACCCCGGGGTCAGCTTTGTATCCTGCATTAAATTTTGTTCTTTTACTTGAAACAAAGAAACACTGTTGTTACAAACACTTCTCCTCTCCTCAGTCTGGGCACTTTTCATCCCCAAATGCTTCAGCAACAAGCGACCAGATTTTGCTCTGGTGTGCAGAGGCGGTTGCGGGTGCTGAGTTCATCTTTGCTGGGGCCCAACACAGCGATGCCCTGGGCAAACCCCAGGAGGATCCACAGTGCCAAGGAAGCCTGGAGGCAGGAGTCACTCCAAAATAGGTGGAAGGAAGGAGAACCCTGTGGTGGGGCCCCCCACGCCAGCAGGGATGGCACAGGCACCCTTTGCCCTGCCTGAGGCTCCTCTCATCCCCAGCCACCCCACACAGACCCTGGCTGGCTGCAGCCCAGCTCCACACCCCTACCTTTGTCCCTTAATCTGTCATGCTCTCATTAAGCAGGAGAGTTTTTCATTATGGCTTCATTGTAAAGAAGGAAATTGCTTTTGCCACTGCAGTCCCAGGGGCTGTACATTTCTCAGGCAATTAGGCCTTTATTAGGCTTTCTCTCTGCAGAGATAAGTTTTGCTGAATATGTGCTGGCTGACACAGACACAGGCATATAGCTTAAATAAGTGAAATGCTTTTAAGGTTTTTTTCTTCTTTTGGGACTCTTGTTTGTTTGTTTGTTTGAAGTCCTTGCCCAGTTCACTGGTGAAACCGTATCTGCAGTAAATGAAGTGAAAATATTTAGGACTGTGTTGGGTACCACCAGTCACAGTGTCTAAACCTGGGACGCTGCTCTCTCCAGGCATGATGGGCCTGGTGACCACTTCTCTCCTGTGGCTGTCTTGGGAGCATAACCTGATGGGACTGGAGAGCCCATCAAATTGCTCACCACTTTCTCGCACTGAACCACCCCAGGACTCACAGTGCTGAGCCAGGACGCTTGGCTTTCGCTCTGACACCAGAGGAAGCTGCCCACGCCAGGACTGGTCTAATCCTACTCAGCTATAATGTGAGATTATATGGAAAACAGTTTACCCACTGCAGTAGTTTTGCATTTCAGTGCTGCACTGCTTGTGTTGGAAGCCAAATTAATAATAATGTTTGGCCAAGTTCTGCATAGGTTGAAACCTGACTTTTGGTTCAGCTTCTGTCTGACAAAGAGCAAGATTTTGCCATTCCCATCAGCAGCTTTGCTTCTGGGGCTGCTGTTCCCATTCCAGCAAAGAAGCAGTGGGTGGCTTGCCTCCAGATCGAGGATACCTGTAGGTTTTGTGAGTTGTGGCAGGAGGGTGACATGTGATTGGGTTTAAATATATGAAAAGGCAGAATTCATGAGATTTTTGCAGTCTACGCAATTAATTCGTAATGACAGAGCTAGCAGGAATTCCACCACTGCAGCATATGGCTGTGCCTGGGGACATGCAGAAGTCTGACTGATGGATCACGCTGAATCATACCAAGAACTGTGCTGGTTTGTGCTTGGAGTTTCTAATTTCAATTATCTACCATCCCTCACTGAAAACAATGGGAGGTTGAAACTGATGTTTTTAATGTGACTTGAGCTGGTTGTCAAAACCAAACATTATTTAAGGTCATCTCTCTTTCTTTCTCCCTCTGAGATTCAGGACATTTGCTACGGACAAGTGCTATCATGCATAGTTATGATGAATATATGACATAATTAATACTTCACAGTTCAGATCAGAGTTCAGATCTCTCTTAAGCAGAAGATCTTTTCCTATCCAATATCCAAAAGTGAAGACAATTCCCCAAGAGGAGTCCTTGGTTGAAACCACTTAAAGCTTCCCTCTTGGTTCATCTTTCCTTCATGGCATTTAAGAAAGGGATGAGCCCTGCATGGATTGGAAATTGCAGAACATTTTCTGAAAGGCAATAGAAATGCACCAAAAGACAGTAAAACCAAGCTGGCCCAGCAGATAGGGACTTGCACTTGGTGTAATTCCATTTTCTGCCACTGGCTTCCTGGGACACCTTGGGCGAGACACTGAAGGCCAGATACTCAAAAATATGAGTCTTTGTCTCATTGTATCCCAGATTCCTATTTGTAAATTGGGGATAACACCATCCCTAGTGTACCACCCCAATCCCTGGGGTACCACAATGCTACAGTAATGGCGACTACATGAATAAAACTCAACTGGTTTGCTGAAAGACCACTGACAAAGAATTTATAACTAGCAAATCAAGGGGAAGAAATACACCAGTGAAATATTCAAAATTGCTAACTGTGTGTTTAAAGGTTTGGGAAAATGCCTAGAGCTGCAAGTAGGTGCCAGAGAAATTAATTATGATAATAAAACTTCTGGGAAAAGGTGGAAATGCTGGAATGATCAAATCACATGTAATTATGAGGAACATTTTCTGTCTTCTTGGTAACACAGAGCTGCAAGGAATGTGTGTGTTGCCTCCAGAAATGTTAGGGGCCAGGATGTCATTCTTTCAGAAACAAAACAGACAAGAACTGAAACGGGGGGCAGGGGGGAAGAGGGGGGTGTAGAAAAAGAAACTAAAAGCCAAACCAAACAAATGCCTCACAGGTCATGATGCAGCAGGCACAGTTTTGAAAGGCAGCCAGGGGAAATTCCCTGAGAAGCTTCCCTCTGCTCAGGTAGGAATTCCTCAACCCCTAACTTTTGTTTGGGATCAGCTGAATCATGTTATATGGTCGTATTTTTCCCTCTAGCCATACACCTCCAGTCTGCACATACCCAAGCGGACTATCAGAGATAAACAAGCCTCTACACTTCCTTTCCTTCCTCTTGCCCTTGTGTTCATGGTTGGAGCTTCTTTTCCAGAGCCACGTTGGCCTCAAAGGGTGGTGGGCAGAGCCCATGAGTCCAGAAGTACTTGCTGCAGCAGAGAGCCATGCAATTGTTCCTTCTCTGACGTATTTAAGGGCAATGTTTGACAAAATGCTGCTCATTGCAAAAAATTATTCCTAAAATCCTGTTGGCAAGTTGGCAGCACAACTACTTAAACTCTCTGTTTAGAAACTCCAGGTCAGTGGTGACTGTATAAGGCTGTGCTGTTTCAAGATGAATTAATTGCCTCTTGGGTTCCCCCTGGCTCTGCAAGACTTCTCCTGGATTCACACACTCTGCCAGCTGCTGCACAGAAGGCAGTGGGGAAAGATAGGGCTGGGAGGGGAGATACAGATGGGACCTGTCTAGCAAAACTTTGGTTTCGTTGGCTTCTCAACATCACGATCTCTTTGTGCTGCAGTTCTTGTTGCACTGCAGGCCATTGAAAAGAAATAATAAAAAACCCACATTGCAATGAAAATGTAAGGCTTTGATCTTGCTCTGCTGTTTGGAAGAAAGGCTGGAAACTCCACCCTGCTAAAGGAAGCATTAGGTGAGCTTCTCAGAAACTCACTCTTACAGGCTTCATCCAAACTGCAAGCTGAGTCCACCACTGCAGCCTCTGTTGTCCCTTTAAAGAAAGTTTTGGTAGACAGCAGTGGGGTTCCTACACACACCAGTACAGAAGGTTTTCTTGATTCTTATCTCTTATAGAAATGGTATGTATTTATGGAAAAACTGCTTCAGTGCATCACATGGCTGATCCTCAACATGACACTCAGGAGCCCTGACATGGTGAAACATAGAATCATAGAATACCAGGTTGGAGGGGACCACAAGGATCATCCAGTCCAACCTCTCAAGGTAAAAGTACAGTTTAAATGAGATGAGTCAGCACCCTGTCAAGCTGACTCTTAAAACTGACCAATGTAGGGGAATTTACCACTTCCTCTGGGAGATTCTTCCAATGTCTGATTGATCTCATGGTAAAAAAATTTCTTCTGGAGTTCAATTGGAATCTCTCCAGAAACAACTTGTGTCCATTACCCCTCGTCTTTTTAATGTGACTCCTCGTGAAAAGGGAGTCTACATCTTCCTGGTAGCCCCTCTTTATGTACTGGTACATGGTGATAAGGTCCCCCCTAAGCCTTCTCTTCCCAAGGCTGAACAGGCCCAGTTTTCTCAGCCTTTCTTCATACAGCAGCTCTTCCAGTCCTCTGATCATCCTCATCACCCTTCTCTGGACCCCTCCAACCTGTCTGCATCTTTTTTGTATAGTAGGAATCAAAATTAGACACAGAATTGGTGAACGTCCAGCATCACCAGAGCACTGTCCTGATGGCTGCTCCCATCCCTCAGCAATATTTAAACACCTTTAAATCAGGCTGTCTGCCTCCTCACACTGCTTAGGATTTAGAGCTCTCTTCCTGGATGCTCTGCAGAAGGATCCCTGGAGATTCCATGAAAGAAAGGAATTCTTTACTTTGTATTTTGTGTTTCTTGGCTCTGCAGTGATGCTATCATGGATTGATTACATCTTGGCATTAATTCTCATTGGATTTCCTTGCCAGCTATATCCTGATGTCTCAGATACGATATATGTCTTTACTGTCAAGTCCATCAATAGACAGTCTACCCCATTAAAACACAACTACCCCTCAGAGAAGTCCCCTGTTCTCAGTATTTATAAGCGGGTATGAGATTCCCAAACCCAGCACAATCAAAGAGCACACCATGCAGGCAACTTCCACTTGTAAACCGTGAAAGCCACCACAGTCATTTGGCAGTCTGATGTGCAATCCTACTGCTCCTCCTTACTCATATTAAGAGCCCCTGTCCCTTAACCACTGTGTAATTTTACCAGCTGTGTTAGAAGTTTATTGCAGGCTTTTCCAGAAATAACAGCATTTCAGCGAGGGGATGCTGTGGAGCATCATATTCTAGTGGGGTTCTTACCCTGCATTGTGAGAGTATCCAAATGCCCTTCAGAAACACCTCCAGCAGTGTGCGAATCATTTGCCATGCATGTTTATTGACCGTTTTCTTTTTCACTCCCCAAGTTAAAAGCTACTTTTTTGTCAGACTCTTTTCCTCTTCATGTGCTTTATATGTCAGCTCTCAATAAGTGCATCATTTAAGCTTTAGGATGGAACCTGGAAATAGCACTCAGATGCCTGGAGATTTCACTCCTACAAACTAAAGATGCTTTCAAACCATTCTGCCTGATTGCATCCTGATACCAAACAGTTCAAGAGAGCAATCCTTATTCACTTTCGCTGCTCTTTTGGTGAGAACCATGACAGCACAGCACAGGGGGTGAGCAGGCTGTTTGGCTTTTGATTATTTTGGTGCCTTTATCCCATTTTCCATCTCAGTCTGCACCTAATTCTCAGATACGTTAGCTCAAGCTAGGAAGTAACTGCTCTGATTTCAAGCGAGATGAGGTTTACTCAGCTGGCTGTCTGCTTTGCTCAGTTATTAATGTTGGAGAACTATTGATTTTGCCTCCCTGAGCTTAGTGGCAAACAAATGCTGAAAAATGGAGGTGGCAAGTGAAGGAACAAGGAGAAAACAGCATCTGCTTCCAACACAGTTCAGTCACCCGGAATCCAAGTGGCCCATGAATTATTTGAACCTGTGAAAAGTCATTCCCACAGAAGTTATTTTCTCTTTCTCAAATACCTCTGGTTACTTGCACTCAACATATTCTTCTTGGTATCTCAGGTTCAAGGATGTTTTGGGGTAATGGCTCTGGGCAAACGATAATTTTACATAAACTGTAATCTAGGAAGCTCTTTGAGATTTGGTATGTAGATATCACACTGAAGTGCTTACAGGCAAAACAAGTTACAAAACCAAAGTAATATATTAGCCCAGATCTCACTCTCAAACACAATCTTCTCCCCTCAATCCCAAAATGTACTTTACTGCCTACAGTCTCAGGAAGTCCTAAAACATATAAGGCTCCTTGCTTTCAGAGAATAAAGCAGAAAAAGTGCCTCTTAAGAAGTTTACCTTCATGGACTCTCCCCACTCCAGACCTAAGCTACCCCGTGGCTTACACATCCTACACAAAAATCCTCCATGACCCTAAAGAAGCCTCCAGCATGGTCTTTCTGCTCTGGGACACACTACTGCTGCCAAAACTCAGTGACCAGCTGGGACTCCAGCAGCAGCTGTGTTAGAGCCCAGCTTCGACCTCAAGAAGGAACTACTGGAGCTTATAAAGAGATTTGTACTAAATCCTCACCCAGAGCACAGCCTATAAACAGACTGGATGGTTTCAGAGCGCAAGTTATCAGGTCAAAGAAAAATCTCTGCTGAAGTCAGAACCGGTCATGTATAGATCAATAGGGTTTTATCACGCTATCAGGGGAAGCCCAGATCATACAGTGATGCGCTGTAGAGACAACTGCAAGTTGAAGTAATCCCTCAAATAGAAATCCTGTTGGGAATCATGCCAGGTCTTAGTGGCGTTTGACTTCAGGCTTAATTCAGATTTGTCACAGGTCCCTTTCCTGGGGAAGAATAGGCTAAACCAAAGCAATGAGTTCTGGACAGAAACTCTGTCATTTGGGCCCTACTGATATTGCAATGCTAATAAGTGCATAAGGTAAAAATAATATGTCAAATTAATAATATCTTAAATGAGTATCCAAACCCTTCAGTGAGAGCAGATCTCTAAAAATCCTTGCATTTCCTTCCCCCTTCCGTGTCCCTAGCATAAACAGACAGAAGCTGTAATGTAAAGCTATCAAACACAAGCCTAACTTTTCTTTCTCTGCAGTGCACTCAGTTGAGGCCAGGTACCTCTTCTCCTTTGTACCTTCTAACCCAGTAGCCAGGCAGAAGAGTCAGGTAGTCAGGGAGAAAGGAAAGAGATTAAAAGAGAGATGGCTGCAAGTGAAACAGTGAGAAGCACAGGAATGACTCCAAAGAAGCTGCCTGAGGTCCCGCTCAGGTCTCCATCATGTCCTGTGCAACTTTGTTCACCTCGGGGGAGCTTAGCAAACAGAAGCGACCACATATGTTTACTGTTTGTACACCATATTCTCCAATAATCTACCCAAAGGAAACAGTATTTCTTTAGACAAGAAAGCAAGGGAACAAGTAAGTGAATAAGGGAGGGAAATAAAACATGTATAAAGCAAGAATCAGCTTTGAGGTTACAACTTATGGGTTAACAAGATCTTTTAATAGGTTGTTTCTCTGTTCTCACAGAACTCAGCATGTCTAGAAATGCATTTTTTATAGATGGCTTTCTATAACATCAGCTTGTTCTCATCTCCGTAACTAGTTTATTTCAGCTATGATAATAATTGATCAGCTTGTAAACCTGATTATAAAGTCTGCTTCCTCACTGGCTTTGTTCCTTGGCTGGCTCTCACTTCTGAAAGCAGCAAGGATTTACAGTGGTGGCTGTCTGTGGCACCTGTCCCCTCCCTGGCTTGTCATTAGTGCTGTCTGGTTTGGGAAGCAAAGTCTGGCTCCCATGGAGTGGCTGAGGATGTCTGGTTACAGAGCCTCCAGCCATTAACCCCACCTGGATCTGGTCCTGGCCAAAAAGAGAATATTGAAGTTATGGAGGGAGTCAAAAAGGCTGGCAGAGGAGAATAAATGCCTCTGTCTTGTATTCTAGTATCCTGCGGTCCTCATGAGTCATACTTGTGAAATACTGACCTGCACAGAAGTGGATGCCCTTCAGACAGCCCTCTGGATTTGAAAGCTACAATGCTGACTAGGGCACCTGAAGGCCAAAGATAGACAATATATTAAGTAGGAGATCTCTGAGAAGGATGACTTGCTACTGGGGACATCCACAGGCTACCCCTAGAGAAATCCAGTCTGAATCGTCCACAGCAGAGTTGACAGCCAGAAACAGGATTCAGCAAGGGGTTCAACATCTGGATATCAGTCTGCATCTTGTCAGGAAGCTGGACCCAATTTCTGCATACACTGATGTCTCTCCCTTTAATACCCAGGTAATTCTGTGGAGAAAGCAGATGGTTACTGTGCTGCCTAGCTGTGCCGTAAGGAACTCACATGTTGCCAAAGCCATTTTTAAACTCATTAGAAATGCTGAAATGGGTTGGAAATTCCAGATTATGAGTACTGAGAAATTATGTTTTCTCAGTGCAGAGAGCACCAGGACAAGAAGCACATTGCCATTTCTCTGCAGTGTTGTGCTTCAGCCCTCAGTGGGGAAACCACAGACTTGGGTAGCTCAGGAGCCAAGTCTTGTGCTCAGGGATGAAATCAAAATCTCTGTGGATGAAAAACATGGCAATTGAATGACATAAAAATCCTTAACTTTCTAAGCCAAGATGTCCCTTTAGAGCTGAAACAAGCATAGAAATCACTGCCATGATAACTAGATCAATCTTTCTTCTTAAGGACATGAGATATCCAGCCAAGCAAGACTTTAGTAACAGTAATCTCTTGACTTAAATAAAATAAGTGTATGTATTAAGTGTATTCCAGCAAAATACACTATTTTTATTTATAACATTAGAGGTAATGATAACAATATATCAGAAGCATTGTTTCATGTTCTGAGGAGCTTTAGAAGCACTAAGGAATTAAGGATTTGCTAATAAAGAGTGGTGAATAAACAAAAATCACAGAAGGATTTTAAGAAGACTGAATAAGCTACAGAAACCTGTGGAAGATAAATGAGAATCCAAAGAAATCTGGTTTATATTAAAAAGCCCTAAAAACAATAATGTAACATGGTCTGGGTGAAATGAGGTCAGTGTGTCTCTTTCCAGAACTGGACAGGCATATCCACAGCACAGAACCCACCACAACAGAGGTCTTTTTCTTGGAAAACTTGGGACAGATATAGTGGTGATTCTGGTAAAGGCACATCATGCCAAGAAGCAGATCCCAATGACAAGGATGTGAGAAAACTGTAAAATGATGGTCAGAGCATAAATATCCAAGTATATTAGCCTAACACCTATTTCCAGCGCTACTTTTATGGAGATACTTGAAATCATAATAAATAAAACTCTACTGCTTCAAAAGAGTAAATCTGTGATCAAAGAGTTCTTTCAAGGTGCCATTAAAATTACGGCATTAATTGTATGCTTGTACTGAAGCGCATAAGCAGCTATTTAACAAGCTCTGGGCCTTTTTATTTTTCAATCTCTTGGCAACGTTAGAGCCTAAGCCCCTGCCTAGGCTTCGCTCACCAGCAGCACTATCTTTGATTAAAGCATTTGAGTGCTGTCTTAAGGCTCAAACCTGCAAAGCACCAACTTCCCTTCAGAAGTACTGAGCGCCCTCAGCTGTCTGAAAACCAGTTTGTTTTCTGCCAGAATTCCAAGTCTGCGTTTACCGCCTTGAACAGCCTCGGGAAAATTCTCCTTCTTTTCTTTTTCTTGCAAACCAAACTCTTCCTAGTATTCGCCACCCTCCCAGTGACAGTGCTATGGCAGGCTCTGGATTCCTGGCCTGTTTTGCAGAGGACAAGCACTGCATGTTTGATGCCAAGCAGGGCAGATTTCCCGCCTTGTGCCCAGGAGGCAGAGCAGAAGTGCAGAGCAGCCAGGGATGGCACCAATCCCTCTGGGATCTACGCCTACTACTCTCTACTGAGAGCTAGAATTCGCCTCTGGGTCTGCAGGACAGATATCCATTGAAAGCCTCTCACTCTAAGTCTGTGTGATAACATCATTTCTTGATCTCATGAGTTCTTTCTGACTTGGGATTCAAGGTTCTCAAACACACTGTAGTTTCATTCAGAGTTTATGCCAGCATGAACCAGCACAGCTACTAAAATAATCAGCCCCTCTTCCCCTCTATCACAGAATCACAGAATAGTTTGGGTTGGAAGGGACCTTAAAGCTCATCCAGTCCAACCCCTGCCATGGGCAGGGACACCTCCCACCAGACCAGGTTGCTCAAAGTCCTGTCCAACCTGGCCCTGAACACTTCCAATGATGAGGCATACATAACTTCCCTGGGCAACCTGGCCCAGTGTCTCACCACCCTCACAGTAAAGAATTTCTTCCTTATGTCCAATCTAAACCTACCCTCTTTCAGTTTAAAACTGCTGCTCCTTGTCCTGTCACTACAGGTCCTGGTAAAAAGTCTCTCTCCATCTTTCTTATAAGCCCTCTTAATATATTGAAAGACCACTATAACATCTCTCCGGAGACTTCTCTTCTCTAGGCTGAACAACCCCAACTCTCTCAGTCTTTCTTCACAGGAGAGGCAGTTCAGCCCTCATTTTCATGGACCTCCTCTGGGCCCTTTCAAACAGGTCCAAAGTCTTCAGTCTTCCACCAAAGTTGTGCTGGCTCACCACATGCTCATGCAAGGGAAACTGATTTAGGTAAAAACTGATGCAGGTTTAAATTGATTCCCTCTGATCTGGCTGCCTTCCTGCACTTCTTTCAGAGGCAGTGCTGTCTCATGCAGCCTTAAACAGTGCATAAACTGCACTCCAAGGAGGTAGTGTATAATATATATACCAAGGAGGTAGGCTGTATAAGACATCTGGTGCATTCCCAGGTATGCTGGGGTATTCCTACAGTCATCGTGGCTTCTAGAGCCAGATGTCTCAGAAAGAAAAAAACAAACCAGCTAGCTCCTATAATGGGTGTGATCTGGGGTCTCTCATTGGGAAAGTCTGTACTGTCACAGCCTCCATAATGTTGCTGTAATTGTTCTCTTAGTGCTTTCTAACACCTGACGTGGTCTTTACTGCATCCTATCAAAAATGCCAGCACAGCTCAATTCACTACGACAGCACCATTCCCCTCCTCCGGATTGTGTAAAAGGGGAAATAGCGATAGGTGGGATATTTCCCACACTTAGTAGGAAAGCAGCTTGTGGATTCAAAGAGACCTTCACCAAAAATTGTGACAAGACATTTCACGTAAAAACAGAATAAGGGGCACGTAAGTCTAAAAATATTAGAAGGGGATTTTCAAAAGGATGTAAGTGGTAAAATTAACGAAGAATTCATTTGCCTCTATGCTTTAGTTGAGAGTTATGTCTTTAAAAATAATCTTATGCCTCCATCCAAATATTTTTGTTTTGACCATCTCTTTGCAGCCAGGAAGCAATGTTTCCTTTATGTTAACACACGATGGGAGTCTGGCTCATCTCTCTCTATAGCCCATATGGTGGCACAGAGTTGCAGACACCGCTCTCTTTTAATGACGAACATAGGTGCATTTCAGGATAATGAAAACAGTATTATCTGCAAGAGATTTTTGCCACAGTACTTTGAGAATAGAGGCTTCCTCAGCCCTGTGTTGGCTTAATTTCCTCTTGCAGATTTATAGAAGCACTGGGGATCTCCCCTACACGGAAACATTGAGGAGTCACTTCTTCCAAGGGGTGCACACTGTGCTCTCTCTCAACACAGTGCACTGTCATTGTTCCTTGGCTGTCCAAGACTTATTCATCTGACCTGGAATCCCCATGTTTCGATCTCCTCTCTCCATGGCTCTCCAATTCCTCCTCAATAAATCCCTAAAAATGTCCCTCTTTTACTTTTGACCATCCTTAGGCAAAAGCTAACCTCTCTCTCCTGTCTCCAAGCCCTGGGTCACATTTGCCCGTTGATCTCTCTGTGTTTTTCTGGCATAGCTGTAATTGGCAGCAGTGCCACATTCCAAGGGCTTCAGACATTTTCTCAGTCTGCTGCCTTCTTGGTCCAAATTTCACACTCAGAAAGAGCAAAAGAAAAGGGCAAAGATGCCTGTGTTTTTAAACACTTGTGGTATTCTGGAGCTCCTGACCTGTTCAACCCATGATGATCTGGAAAGAGAATTGGTGCCATCTATTGGAAAGAGAAAACAAGGACAGTCATCAGTTTGGCTTTTAGCTTTTCTGCATGTTTATCCATTTTCTTTTTAAGTTCCCCTTTATCATCAAGGGTGTAAGGACAGAGGGAGCAGCACTTGCTGACAAGGCAGCTGTTGAGTGAAATGTGCTACTTCCTGAGTGGACACCAGTATCTGTTCAGTGGTCAAGAAAGGAGAAGACAGACCAAACCAAGGACCCTATGGTACTGTCAATGGCAGTTATTCTGCAGTCCTAATTCAGTTCAACTCTTCAGAACTGCCAGAGACAAAATCACCAGTCTTGTGGTTAACATTTTGCTCTTCTTCTCAGAAAAAAATCTAAAGCATCTTGCTGACAGGCAAGTAACTAGAGGAAATAATGTGAAGTACTTTTCATGGCTGCTGCTCTTGCTAGGATGAGAATAAGTGGGGACATTTTTGCCAGTTTTACTCCAATCACTACATTTATTAGAAATAAAAAAATATTACAGATGGTATTTTTGACTGGTGACAGAATGAGCTTGTTTCAAAAAAGAAATCAGAGCTGATGATGAGGAATTCCAGTAACTCAGCACAGTCAAACTGCAATTCATTTGAGGAAAGAAAAAGTTGAACAGGAAAACCGTTACATTTCTCTACATACCAGCAAGCTCCAAATTAGATAATCTAAAAGCCATGCTAGAGGTACTATTTTTACTCTTCTACGTCATTGCACAGGGATGTTATATAAATGGAGTTGTAAAAGAAGTTATCCATTCGGCTGTGTGTGGGAGGGAAAGTGGTACATGACACACTGGATTAAACTGTGCGGAGTGGGCCAAAAGCAATTAGTTAGATACATTATTTGGCACTACCTTTGCTTCACATATCCTGCCCACAGCAGGGTTATCAGACTGAAAATATCACCTTGGGTCACTTTCTTCTGCTATTTCATTTCTGTCATCTCGGCATCCTGGGCTTTGCACTTGAGGATTCTCCCTTTGAAGGTAATAACAGTATCAATAGCAATAAGTTCAATACTGGACTGATAATCAAAACCCGTGATGATCTCACATTGAACATACCATACCATCTGCTAATGGCAGATAAACATTCACATCACACATCTGACTTTCATGCTCTTTGTAGTTGTTCTACCATAGATGATAATCTAAGGCCTGACACTGTTTAATGTAAATTTTAGCATCTGGCTCTGAGCCCTCTCCAGGCCATGGTAGCATTTAATTGCTGGAAGAAATGAATGCATTTCATTATCTTACGTCTCTCTAGGTTATGGTGACATTCATCACACAGTACTGCTGACTGCAGAAGTTGGATGCACTTCATAACATCCCCCCTTTCCCACTTAATCTGCTCAAAGCCTGCAAAGAACATATCTTTATGGTGCTTTCAAATCACCTGCCAATTGGAAATTAAGCTTAATCAGCAAATCTGAAGTCACAGCAAACACGCCAGCATTTATGTTGGCAAGAAGCCCAGGTATCAATCAAGGGTAGCAGTCCTCCCCCAGACCTGTTGATACCTCTGTGGACAGAATAAAGCAAAGCTTCTTTAAGAACCTGAGCTGCTCAAAGGAAGCAACCCAGTCTGGTGTAGTGTATATTCATAGTGTCCTGAGAAAGAAGTCAGTCATTGGGCTACATCTGTACAGTATCTATGGGATCCTGGCCAAAATCAAGAGTTTCCGGCAGCTACTACAGCAACAGTCAGAAGAAAGAAGGCAATTCTGAGGCTAGAAAGACAGGAAGAATAGAGCCAACATAAGAGAGTAAGAGGCAGCATGAGTTCCACATAATATAAGACAGACAGACAGACAGATAAAACTTAAGTCCTATGTGTATATACATAGAGATACACACAGGGACATGTTCTTTGTATCAAAGCTTTCTGAAGGTCAAGCCTTCATCCCAGCTTTGTTATGATTCTCAGGGTTCAGTTCCTGGACAACTGCAAGAACAGTATCCAAGCTGTTACCCCAGGGTGATGAAGATAACTCAGCACAGCCCTCCATCGTTTCAGACTAAGCCAAGCTGTGTTATCTCACATTTGCTAGGTAGTAAGGGTGTACACAAAGACTGTTTCCATGGCTCAGCTGCCGCAAGGGAATTTCTTAAGCAACTTGACTGAATCTGAGCCCGCAGACCAAGAGCTGATCGATGTCTATTTTTGCAAACAAATGTTACAGAGTGGCTTAGGGAAAGTCAGACACTTTTATACCTCTTGCTGCCAAATATTTACCATCTGTGCAGTATAGCATAGACAGATAAGCTACTCATAACTCAGCGCAGCAGCTCAGACCACTCATCGGGAGAGTGAGAACAAAAGTCTCCTTCCTTCATTGAGTCAAAACGCTCCTCTCCTCTGTGTTACCCATGACCTGCGGAATGGACAAAAAGAATTCATCATATGAGAGACTGTGGTGAAGAAAAGATCTGAATATAATAGGTGGGTCCATACAATTGTTTTCTCCATTGCATTCCCACAACACTGATGTGTAACAAGTTTTGTGCAAACACTTTGATGTTCCTTGATAGAAGCAATTTTTCCTTTTATGTAAATAACTCGACTTGTCTCATTTTTTCATTTTTCACAAAGCCTCTATGGTTATTTCTCTCCCTCCACTATCTACAAGGACTTTACTTTTTCTTTGGCTTTAAACAAGCAAAATGTTTCATTCCAATGAGAATGAGATACATCACTTCTGATTCCAAGCCACCCCCTCCATTTTACAACTGTAAGCAAGGACTGTTCCTGCATTTGGAGCTCTTCAAAGAACTGTGAGATAAGAACATCTTATTGGCAGTTAAGCACACATCGAAATGCTGAACTGCTTTCCCAAAACTTGGATATTTGCTGTCTAAATAAGATCTGTTCCCAAAAATAAATACTGGGTACTAAAACCAGCTCTGGGATTACTGTGGGAACAAAGAGCTATCGTAAGTGCAATAAAATAGTAAATGCTCCTTTAAATTCTTCTGACAAGTAAAATTCAATTGATCTTTGTTGCTCTTCTTTTGCCTTTGCAGCACACACAGTAAGGTCCTGCAGTTTGCAAGACCTTAGCTCAGAGCTCAAATAAAAAGCCATGATGAGCTGCTAGCATTTTTGTTCCCCATTCCCACAGAAGCTACTTTTACTGCCTCTCTAACTCCCATACCCACCTGTCTAACGTATTAGCCATGGATGCGGTGATGGGAGATGACAGTAATTCAGAGATCTCACTGCAAGCAGAGAAGATCTCAGTGTACTTAAAAGGAGCTGGATTCCCTCTGTTAGTGATGCAAGCAGAAAGCACATGGATTATGGGCTCAGCATTCATAAACCTGCTATCAGATCTGTTCTTTACCATGCAGGTGGTCTCAAATGTTTGCTGGTTTTATTTCTAGGGAGATTTGTAACCTGCTTCCTCAGTTTGAATGGTGAAGTTCCTCAGCTGTAAAATTATTTCTCCCTGGCACTGTTCACCATCCACCATGCATCCCCCTTCTCTTCCTGGCTGTGGTGCTCAGAGGGCAGCTGCGGAGACCATCAGCAGAAAGGCACAACTTCATTAAACAGCAGACAGTTCATAGCTTCTAGGAGATACCAAAGCAGCATTTTCAAATCAAAAGAGCATATTGTCAAGCTATGCAATTATTTAATGAAAGATTGGTATTTTCCATATAGAAAGCTGACATTTTAGCTTAAATGACATTTGTCTTATTGAAAACAAAGGAACTAAAATATCATAGCTGGCCCTATTACCTAAGGACAGACACTGTGGGGTACTTCCAGCCCAGCATCCTGCTAAGGACAATCACCAAGCTCTGGGACTGTGTGGGACAAACTGCCCCAAGCTAGCTCCATGCTTGGGAACCAGGCTTTTAAGGACTTGCCAGGCCAAACACCGCATCCAATCATGATGTTTGACAGTCATTAATGGGCTACATTACCATAGCATGGCAAACCACTGCACCTGGGTAGGGGCAATCCTCATTATCAATACAGTCTGGGGGATTATGTGATAGAGAGCAGCCCTGTGGAAAAGGACCTGGGGGTACTGGTGGATGAAAAGCTGGTCATGAGCCTACAATGCATGCTCACAGTCCAGAAAGTCGATCATATTCTGGGCTGCATCAAAAAAAGCGTGGCCAGCAGATGGAGAGAGGTGATTCTGCCCCTCTACTGTGCTCTGGTGAGACCTCACTTGGAGTACTGTGTCCAGCTCTGGAGCCCTCAGCACAAGAAGGACATGGAACTGTTGAGGCAAGTACAGAGGAAGGCCACAAAAATGATCAGAGGGATAAAGCACCTCTGCTCTGAAGACAGGCTGAGAGAGTTGGGGCTGTTCAGCCTGGAGAAGTGAAGGTTCTGGGGAGACCTTACAGTGGCCTTCCAGTACCTGAAAGCTGGAGAGGGACTGTTTACAAGAGCATGTAGTGATAGCACAGGGGCAATAGTTTAAACTAGAGCAGGGTAGATACAGATTAGACATCTATTAGGAAGCTCTTCACCATGAGGGTGGTGAAACTCTGCCACAGGTTGCCCAGAGAGGTGGTGGAGGCCCCATCCCTGGAGATATTCAAGGTCAGGCTTGATGGAGCTCTGACCAACCTGATCTGGTAACATTGTCCTTGCTCATTGCAGGGGGGTTGGACCAGGTGAACTTTACAGGTCCCTTCCAACCCAAGACATCCTATGATGCTGTGATTCCAAGATTTTACGATTCTGTGATTTTAACTTATTTGAACCCGTAGTAATAGTCACTAAAACGCCATTACCCCTGCTCGGCTGACAGGGCCTGGGCTCCTCAGGGCGGGAACCGGTGGGGTGTGAGGGAAGGGAAACGCCGTGTGCCCGGCAGAGTGTGAGGGCTCTGGGATGGGAGGCCCGGCGCCGGGGGACAGAGGCCCACAGCCAGCCCAGCC
>NW_010195675.1:0-23757 GCF_000695765.1 Mesitornis unicolor
CCTAACGTTCTGTGATTCTGTGATTTCCATCCTGCTTGTGCACTTGCCTGATTAGAACCAGGAAGGAAAAAGCAGGACAGCCCCACTTTCCATGCTAGTTTCTCTCCTCTGAAATGGAGACATGTGGGCAGCACTGCTTCCATGCTGTGATGAGATGCCAGCTGAGAAAGAGGAGTACAAAGACAGAGGCAGCCCAGCGTGGAGGGTGGGGGTCTTGACTGTCACAGAGAGCAGCATGAATATCACCTTGGCAACAGTGGGGGGATGCTGGTACTTGTGGTGTCATTTGGTGTCATGTATGTGTGGAGTGTTGATGCTGGTTATCAGCATGCGGCACATCACTAGCACAAAGACCACTAGTTCCAGCAGCCTTTGTGGGATGCAGCATGTTATCTTGCCTTGCCCGGCTTTTAAATGTTTCAGCTGACTGGATGGGATGTGCATTTATTTCCACCCCTGTCTGCCTCTGATTGCATGTATGAAGCCCCAGAGGCAACCTGTGAATCACTAGCGTGGTTACAGAAGCAAGGAAGGGAAGAGAGGGGAAAAAAACTACCATTTTTATTTCTGGGTTTTCTTTTGTTTTTGTTTTTGGTTTTTTTTTTTAGAATAAACCTGCATCTATTTCAGGTTATAGTTGAAGGTAAAATGCCAGAAGGAGAATATTCTCATCCTTCCTTGTGCAGCCGTATTAATGCTAAGTAGAATAAAGAAAAGTTGCTGTTTTTCAGGTGAAATTCTTTGTAAGGAACCTGTTTGCCAATGCTTTACTGTATATTGCTTAGAAAACAGTGACTTTGTACAGTTGAAATGTGTATGTTCACTGTCAAGATGAAAAATACATTAAAAATGTTGAGAAGTATTGGATTTTGGAAGGGCAGGTAGTTGTTCTTGTCAACTGTTGTCAGAATAAGGCCATAACTAAACGAAAGGGAATAATGCCTAGATAATTGGCAAGAGGACTTGGAGGAGTATTGTGTCTGTGCTCCTTCTTCTGGCAGATATGCCTGTTTCTCAAAGGAGGCAGAGAAGATAGGCTTATGTGGAGCAGGTGCACAGTAAATGCAAGGGAATTTATCTTTCACACAGAATCACAGAACGTGAGGGATTGGAAGGGACCTCAAAAGATCATCTAGTCCAGTCCCCCTGCCGGAGCAGGAACACCTAGATGAGGTTACACAGGAAGGCGTCCAGGCGGGTTTTGAATGTCTCCAGAGAAGGAGACTCCACAATCTCTCTGGGCAGCCTGTTCCAGTGCTCTGTTACCCTCACTGAGAAGAAGTTTCTTCTCAAATTTAAGTGGAACCTCCTGTGTTCCATCTTTAAATGCAAATATGTTTGTACGATGGACTTATGTGCACAGTGGAACCATTTGAAACAAGAAATGAAACATATGCATCAGATACCTTATTGATATAAGGTCTCAAGAGAGTTTTTAGCTGAGGGAAAAAAGTAGTTAATTATTGTGGTAGAAATATCACCTGCTGCTTACCTGTCTAAGGTGGATTTGTAATTTCATCTTCTAAGATAAAGCTCCAAGTGGTTCAGCTGTCTCAAGATTTTAGAGGTGTCAAAGAGAAGTACGATTCGGGTGTTTTAGTTTGGCAGTGGAGGCAATCTGTCGCGAGGCATATTTTCTTGTATGTTAAGGAGCATTTAGAAAAGCTTATTTTTAATATAAATGTGGTTGATTTGTACTTTATAAGGAATTATTGAGTAATGCTTGGAAATGTATTTTTTTGGTTAAAACACAGCATTTGGTTCGTAAGGTTTGTTCTAAGCATTTCCTTTGCAGTTCCATTTCCTCCAAAGTTCTTGTTTGCAGTCAAACTGCTGGCATTATTTTTCTTTGTTTATACTGGAGAAAAAGGCATTGTCTCACTTATCTTTTAAACTCAGTACAGTGTATTACATGACCTCTTGTATATAAATTCCTCCCCCCCCCCCCCCCCCCTTCCCATCTGTTTTATTGTTACTTTATCAATCTGGAATTTACCATTTAAAATGAAATTTTAATCAGGAACTTAACACTTCCCTTAACCTCCCCCCACCCCGTTTTAACGAACTTGTTTACATCTGTGAGTAAAAATCAGGCTGTGCTACACAGCTTTCTCACATGTGCACGAGAGTGGTATGCACTTGATTATGATTTGAAGCTATACTGCTCTGCTGTTTATTCATCCATGTCATTGTCTTGCAGGATTTGGCCATACTGACTGGCATTTTTCTTAAGAAATAGGAAATACCTTTGATTGTCCAGACTAACAAAATCCAACTGCTGGCATGTTTATACATGCATGTACGTATCTCATGTTCTCTTTTACTAAAATATGACTGTAAATATTCTGCCTTTTGTATAGTGTGCTGTCAGTTTCAGTTGAGTCACAGTAGTAAATTTATGAAGAGCCTAAGAATTGCTTTTGAATTGGCTCAATATTTTAAATATTGAAGTTGTCAGCATAGTGAGAGATTTATTTGAATATTTGTAAATGCTGTGTCCAAGATGTTTGCTAAAACAAACAAAATAAGGCAAAACGAAATGGAAATAGAGTGCACACGGAAGCAGGAGAGTGCTAGCAAGGTAGGTAAGCTGCATGCTGTATTCTTTGACCCACACTTCTGTTGTGCCCAGACTAAGTATTCATTTCTCCTCCTGTACATTAAAATAGTCTAAGGTATGTGTCCTCATTATGCTAAATACTGGAATACTATAATTTGGAAACTCATATGTTGAACACTGCATAAGGCACAGTATTTGTGCTTGTAGCTAGGACAAGGGCAAAAACTTGTCTTGAGCTACAGAATGGAATCACCAGGAAATAGATTTATACTTACATCATTAATTATTTGCTTTTCATTAACCAAAACCAGGTTTTAAGTTAGAGGTAAAGAAATTTATGGTGGATAAATGTAAGCATCTTTGAGTAAATACTGTAATCTTCAACTCCACCAGTGCTTCTCACAGAATCATAGTTACCTGGGCCCTTGCCTATGTTGTTCATATTTAAGTCAGCAAGGATCCTTTTGGTAGATGTGAATGGAGTGAGGTGTTGTGCCCATGGAACAAGCAACAGGTTACCAGAAGGAATATTCAGCTTTTCATGGTCCTTTACTTGATCATCTTGATGTGACATTGGCTTAAAGCAATTTTATAGGACAATTTTCAGGAGGCTCAGTTTGTTTGTATACTTTTATATATATCTTGTATTAGTTATTTGCATCTGGCATCTTATGTTTCCATAGGAAATGGAGAACTAACTTTTTAAAGTATAATTATGCTAACAGTAGTAGCTGTTATGATTGAACAGGCCAGATCTTGGAAAAAAAGTGCTGGCAAAGCAATTAGCTGCAAGTTAAGAGAGGACCAAATTTGTGATGTACTGTTATGAGATGGTGCAGTTCCAAAAATTAATGGTTGGAGGTTGTCCATGTAGTTCAGTATGTTTCTGATAATGTTCGAGTTAGTATACCATGTTGTATCTCTGATAAATGGTAATGATATTGCATTTGGTGATTATCTGACTTAATTCTAGGTTTGGGAAGCCTTTGTTTACAAATACCTCAATACAACAATGCTTGGAACAGAGTTTTGGAAGCACTAATATCTGAGAGATTAATATAAAATCATTACTTATTGTGCAGCATTATGAATCTGCTGCTGGTATATGATGCAAATTTAGCAGGTTTCTGGACTGCTCAGTAGTGCTTTGAAAAGCACTAATAATGTCAGTCTGATGGGTAGTTTTTCACACCATACTTGGCAACATTAGCTGTCGTTCTCTAAGGCTGAACAGAGAGAGCAATTAAACTCTCACCCCTCTCCATACAGTTGTTCTTGAGGGTCATTGATGAAGCACTTTTGCAAACTGTAATGGAAATTGTATTTCTGCTCTTTACTGTGGTGATCCCAATGTGGAGGAGTTAACCACTGCCTCTCTGCACTTCCTATTAAAGCACCTCACGAATGAGATCTGAGGTGAAATGGCTGGAACAGCACTGCCTGAGCATCTGGAGTTTTAGCTGTGGTCATGTGCTGAGAGGCGCAGGTACCAGCAGTGAAGTGGAGCACCACTGTGCAAGGGCTCAAGGTTTCCTTAGAGAGACAGCACAGCATTTTTAGCCGTGCGCCCAGAACTTTATGTATTTCACCAGCTAGCTGCTTCCCATGGCAGCTTTGCCCATATGTAATCCCTGATGCTCTGATTCAATTCCCAGCGGAACTTTGTCTAAATTGCCAACACTAGCTTTTGTGTCTTTATACCTTCCTCTTAAGGCAGCTGAGCATGCTGAAGAACCACATTCCTTCTTAACTTGTCTTCTGGTTGTGACAAAATCTCCCTGGAGTGAATTATTCATTATGCAGTTGGTTTAAGACCATGTGTAAATCCCTTTGGTCACTTGCTGGACAAATGGTAGTATGTAATCGCTGAGAGGATGTAGTGTTTTGTAGAAGTTTGTAGCTAGTAGAGGATGTAGTGTTGTAGCTGTACAGCAGTGCACTGTTGGAAGTGGGGCCGGTCTTGACTTTGAAGGTTTTTGTCAGCTGCTGGGTTTCTGCATCACAGTAAGTTTTGTCCCTGTTAGCAGCAGTAGTGGGTGAAGGCATTGTATCTTGATGTTCTTCTGAAATGACTGGCCTTGAAACAGTAGGTAACTAATGTGCCTGCTTAGATTAGGGTTTCAGCATCCGGCATTAGGACTTTATGAAGATGAATGAGTGCCATTTACACATAACACAGTTGTCTCCAGCTGCACTGTGAACAGTATATTAGTCAGTAAAGCTGGGTAAGTTTCTGTACCTGAAGGATCAGGTTAACCGAGCCTGACTCTGTGAATCCCTGCAGGAAATTCCAACCAGCACGTGTTATGGTATCTTCCAGGAGTACAAGGGAAGCAGGTCTTGTAGGGGGAGGAGTTAACCCAGCTGATACAATTTACCAAAATGGACACTCTCTCTAGCATGTGTTCCTCATCAGGTCCCATATGCTTTACAGTATGTTCCAGACTTTGCTTTTTGCAAATGCATTTTTTAGACTAACATATCTACAGTAGCTCTATTTCTGCATATGTCTACATTGCAATTGAGTAGTGTGATTGCAGGACATGCAGACAGATCTGTACTAGCTTTAATCTCTACATGATGTGAAGACATGCCAGCCTAGACTTAAGAGAAGGCTGTCCAAGCCTTTTGGGCAGATTGTTAAGCCATGGTGAAGTCTGCTTTCATCTGTCTTCACTGCTGTTTTTAACTGTGCTATCTGGATTAGCACTACCATGGATACTCCTACACATGCTGACATAAATTCATGACTGCATGCCCACTGCTTCCCTACAATGTTGTGGGTGGATGCTGCATCCCTTATTCTGTGTACTGAGACACTCTAGTTTTCTTATCCACAGAGTTTAGTTGTTTATTTCACAATTTAATTCCATGCTGTAAGGAATTATAGAGAAGGCAACAGAGTGTAGGAGAGACTTTTGGCAATTTTTCACTCCAAAAATTCATTTTATAGTGTCTATTCTAAGTCTGATTATTAAACTCACCCTTAGAGTACCTCCAGACCTAGGCCACAGGTTTCTGCAAATGTTGAAATCCAGATGAGAGACCAGGTTGATGGAGCAATGTTAGAAAGTTAGCACTTTAAAATGTTCTTTATGAGAGCATAGAAACTAGAGCATAGTTATGGGGAATTTGTTGTGAAATTATATGAAAAATATCAGCAATGACAGTAAGATGGTTATCATACATAAAATACGGTCCAACTTTATTAAAAGGAATTGAATGTAATTTTAAGTTTTAGAATGTTTCAAGGAAGAGCCCTGCACTGCCAAGAGTTTCTTGTCATTTGATTTGGGTGGTTTTGTCTTATTTTGGTTTGGTTTTAAGTACAATAAGGGTTATTTTGCTTTGTCTGTCAGATTGTTAAGTTACTCCACAGTCTTGTCAATGAAGTGTTCTTCTAATTAAGGTGCCATGTTGTAAGAGTAAAATTTGACAACAAAAAGTACATTTCCACATCAGATTTCAGTTGTGGTTTGTTGGCTGATTTTTTTTTAGAAATAATCTTCCTTTACTCATTAAACAAACAAACAAACAAAACCACAGAAAAGAGCAAAACAGATCTGTATCTAAGTACATAGTCAGAAAAAATCTGTCAAGTATACAATTCTTTTACAGTGCAATTTTCATGCTCCCTAACAAAGACAAGGGAGAAAACATGTCTTAGAAATTGAAGTTAGAACATGAAATGATTAATTCTTGCAGTTTTTTTTTCATGCTACAGAAATATTTCACATCAAAGTAAGTACTATCTAATAAAGAGAAATAAAAAATAGACTCTAACAAGGCATATGTTTCTGTCACATGAGACACGCTGTAGAGGTAAAGCTGAGATTTTTAGCCTGTGAAATGTTGTAGCTTATCTGCCAATAAAATATTTTGTTTTTAGATAATAGTTGGACTGAAATAAATAAAATATTCCCTCATCTTTCCTTAAGCAGTTCTTTAAAAAAACTATTTCTTACTACTGTCCTTGACACCTTTCTGAGGAAAAAGGACAACCTTGGTTCACCTCATGGAGCAGAAGAATGCAAGTGGAGAACTGAGAGTCTTGTTTTGGTTGAAGCTTCTTGGAAAATAAAGAAGCCATAATTGGAAATTACATGAATATTTAAAAGATCTGTGACTGTTCCAAAGCCAGGTGCTTTGAAATTAAAAAAATGGGCGGGGTAGGGTTTAGTATGCCACTTTGTGCTGTCTTCACTCATCCCCTTCTTGGCACGTTACGTGGTGCTCACGGATGTTTAGCAGATATCCGTGGCTGATTTGCTAATGGAGCTAGAAGGCACATAGATAACAGGCTAAAGAAATGAGATGGGGAACCTGGTTACACAGGACATGGAAAAGGTGGAAGTACTGAATACTTTCTTAGCCTCAGTCTTACTAGAAGCCTTCAGGGAGGAAGGGTTGGAGCAAGGAGGATGTACCTTGAGGGAGGTGATTCTGCCCCTCTACTCTGTTCTGGTGAGACCTCACCTGGAGTAGTGTGTCCAGTTCTGGAGACCCCAATATAAGAAGGACATCGAGCTGTTGGAGTGGATCCAGAGGAGGGCCACAAAAATGATCACAGGGCTGGAGCACCTCCCCTGTGAGGGCCAGCTGAGAGAGTTGGGGCTGTTCTACCTGGAGAAAAGAAGGCTCCAGGGAGATGTTATTGCAGCCTTCCAGTTCCTGAAGGGATACTACAGGAAAGCCAGAGAGGGACTTTTTACAAGGGCTGGTAGCGATAGAACAAGAGGGAATGTTTTTAAACTGGAAGAGGGCAGATTTAGAGTAGATATTAGGAAGAAATCCTTTACTGTGAGAGTGGTGAGACACTGGCACAGGTTGCCCAGGGAAGTTGTGGATGCTCCTTCCCTGGAAGTGTTCAAGGTCAGGTTGGACAGGGCTTTGGGCAACCTGGTCTGGTGGGAGGTGTCCCTGCCCACGGCAGCGGAGTTGGACTGGATGGTCTTTAAGGTCCCTTCCAACCTAAACCATTCTATGATTCTATTATCTTTTCTACCTAGGCTTCAATGTGACTTTTGATGCTGTCTCCCATAACATCCTCACAGAGAAACTGCTGATGTGTGGGCTGGATGAGTAGATAGCAAGGTAGATTGAAAACTGACTGATCGCCACCCTCTGGGACTGGCTTTAATGTTTTACAAAGTGTAATCCTTCAGTTAAACTGTATCAAAATCAGTACAAGCAAATAAATATCCCCATGCATGAGTTTTGCACCCTTGTAGTTTGATCTAGTGAGGTTTATTCCTTTAGCATAGTTTCAGAAAGAGAATTCAATCTTTATATAGGGTTTTAGGAATCTCTAAAAGAAGATGCTACAACTTTACAGCTTAAAATAATGTTACTATTTCTGTAGTTGATATTTCTGCCACCATCACATCTCGTGTGATTAGTCCCATTAAGCACTAATATCTGTTCAAGTGAGCGCTAATATTGAGTCTTATCTGCTCCCTGTATTATTTAAAACAAATAGCATTGGGAGCTGCATAGAAGTACTCTAGATAGGATAGCATTGTACAGCTGCAGAAGTGCAGTTGCAGGCTATTACTGATTTCTCAAATTTAAAAAATTAGCTGTTCTTCACTGAATTTTCCAGTGTTCTCCAAACTTTGACTGAAATAAGAAGTTCTTGTTTGACAATCCTTAAATTTACAGTAGTTTACACTGTTTAACTTCTAAGATTTTTAGCAAACAGCATCATAGGCCACATCTAGGAAATAAAGTATTAAAAAAGTCATGGTTTTGTCCTTTACCCATTTTAATTTTATCAAAATAAATATATTTGCATAAATGTTAATGGTTGAGTGTCTTTGTTTTTTCTGAGAAAAGTTAGTATTTGCAGTAAAATTATTGAATGCTTTTTAATAGTATTTGTTTGCTTTAAAAGTATATACCTGTAATATATGCATACAGTGAAATTTGTGTAATTTATCAAGTAGTCTCAAATGAAACTGGGCTGGTCTGAGTGACAAGGAGAGTGATTTTCTGTGAGTGAGTTTTTGAGTTCAGGGTTTGGAGTTTTTCTGCCAATGGCCACAGTATGTGCAGATCTGATTTTGTGTGATTTGTGATATAGTCTCTGTGTAATGTGCCCTGCCTGAGACAGACTCACATACCAAATGGAAGTGTAATGCTGGTTACTCACCAGTGCCCCCAATTCTGACCATGAGTAAAACCCACTTTGCATCAATGGGAAGTTTGACTTCAAAATTTGGAATATTGCAGTTTGTTAAAATTATTCATTGAATGTCCTAGCAAATTTCAGTGTGCAAAGGATGGGACCATAGACTTGATTGTCCAAAGGTTAATAAAAGGAAAAAAAGGGTGCAGGTGGAGTTGCAGAGAAACAGGCCTTCCACAAATGAGCAGGGCAGTGCATGGACTTTGCAGAAATGGTGGATACTCTTGACATACTGTGACCCTTGCAGGGAATGTTACATTTTCCTGTGATTTCATAATTAAAGTTCAGGTGAAGCAAAACATCATCATGGGACTAAATGTAGTATATATATTTTGGCAGGCAAATGTAAGTGAGGCAAGTTCTAAATTTCTAACTTCAAATACAGCATTTGAATGGTGCAAACTTAAGAGAGTACTGTTTGGCACTATTTCTTTCCCAGGATATTTCTAAAATTAATTAGGCAGATCACTATGGGACTACAAGGTGTTGAAATTCTAATGGATGATTATTGAATTTGGGTTGAGGAATTTCAATGAGAAAATGAAAGATGGAGGGAAGTGTTTGAAAAATGCCTTTTTCTCATCTTAAAAACAGTAAAACACCCCAAAACACAACATGACCTAAAAGATGCCTTCAGCATTTGAAATATATTCAGCAAAGATATCTCAGATTACTTACTTTATTGAAACAACTGTTGTAAATGAAATGTGTTCTTCAATGAAAAAAAAAGCAGCTTAGGAAGATTTATGGGGATTGCATACTAATTAAATTAATTCCATGTTTTTCTGTGATCAGTGCCACTGTAGAAGACAAGGTGAATAAGGGTGTTGAATGATATTAAGGAGACAAACCAAATCCAGGGTTTGAGCACTGTGTCACAAAACTATAGTGCCAGATACTATGATTTAATTGAACTGATTTTACTGTGGGTTGAAACTTCTGAAGGATTTCTGCCCCAGTGCGACTGCCAGCACTGCTGCTGCTGTTTACTCAGTGGAAAAAAGAAAGACCTCCGTTTCTGATTTTAAAAGAGGGTGCAATGAGTCACATCTGCTTTATTGAAGATTTTGACATTGAATTCCCCACCTTCCCCCTACGCATGGTTTGGAAAGGCTGAGCTCTGCTGTGCTTGATTTCATCCTAACGCAAGTGCTGGAGCCTGCATTAGCAGTGGTAGTTGCTATAAGCCCTTTGCTGCTCCATCTTACTTCGGGGCCAAGTATCTGGTTCCTTGTGGATGGTGTTACTAGGGTGTATGATTTTTGGATTTTTACACAAGAACTAGGCTACTAGAAGAAGGCATCTTTTTTATATCTGTAGGTCATGAACTTGCAACAGCCCTGCAGATGTTGAATATTCATTACCTTTGCCAAAAGACTTTGGAAGTTGAGAATGCTTCTACGGCACAGTACTTTTCAAATTGTACCTGGAGTAAACTGTTGTTAAAGTAGAGTGCATATTTTTATGTATCACTTTCTTCTCAAGTTGATTAAGAATAGTATGTAACCATTCATTTCCTGAATGTTATGTTTAATTCTTCTAAAAATGCATGTCTCTGCAGTCTTGCTCAAGTAAATTGCAAGAACAGTGAGTACATTCATGCAGGCTTTCTCGCATGGTGTTTCTTTACTAAAGTTTTACGTTACTATGGAGTGGTTTTAGGCAACACATGGGCTTTGTATTTTCATCAACTGTTCAGGATATAATGATTGAATTTTCATTTTTCTGTGTTATTCATACAGAACGAGTCATTGTGGTTTTGACAAATGGCTTGTGGCACATTGCAAGGCTTGATAAATGAATGTGGAAAAGCAAGATACTGCTAGTATTCAAATAGTTAATTCTTTCTTATTTGACAATGTTACTGAATAGCTGCACAAGGCTCTGCCATTTCTTTGCTTACATTAGCAGTGTACTGATTGTGTCAAAGAATTTAGGAGCCCTGTCTGCTGATCTCCCAATTGTGATTTAGTAGGTGCCTCCTGAATTAAGGAAAAGGAATAAGCATTGGCTTTAATGTGGAGTGCGCCAGTCACTAGTATTCTTTGAAATAATGAAGTGAACTGCAAATAATCTTGACATGAAATAGCACAGCATTTTATGTCTCTCTTTCAGTGTTCCAAGCAACCATGACTTGATCCATATAAGTCTTTGGTTCAATCTCAAATTTAAGTTTAATGGGAGATTTACAGAAATGCTGAACAGCACTAGTACTTGTACATGATTAATGCTGTGTTCTATATATATTTTACAGTTCTGCATTATAAATTATTTGGTGTTTTATTATTAAAAACAGATGACAACTTATAGCTTTACTATTATGCATGCATAGAAGATGGATATATACCCATACATGCTCTCTGTACTTGTAATTTTTGAACCTCTGTACTATATTAAAGTGTATTATTAATTTCTGCCAGCAATCATGAGTCAATGGAAAATAATGGTGCAATCATTTGAAAAATGTGGATTCACAATTTGCTTGTATTCATCTCAAAGTTCAGACTGCAGATGTGTAACCGTTCATTTTACTGTTCTCAGTGATGCGTGTAAGCCTCCTGAGGATTCACATTTATGAACTTCCTGCATTGCCATTGCTATTTAAAGTAGAACGGATAGGTAACATGACATAAAATTGATTTCTACCATAGAATTTATAGATAAAAGAGGTAGTTATTAAAAAAAAAAACCCAAACAAAAAAAACCCACCAAAAAAACCCCAAACAAACCAACCAAAAAACCCCTACGACATTCAACCTGATTTTGTTAGTTCAGCTGCAGTATTTTCACTTGTAAAGTCATAAAGTCAATTTGCAGTGTGGTTTTTATAGTAACTGCAAATATTGTATATACATTTTCTCCAAGGAGTCACACTTTGGACTAGAAGTGGCTTTTCCCCTGACATTTTGTAGGAAGTAGAGGAAAAAAAGATTAGTATCTTTTAAGCTTACTTTGTTAAGTGAGCTTTTCCAGACAGATTTCATTTTTCTAAAAATGACTGAAGAACAGAATTGTTAATTTCTTATATTTCTGTTCAATCATAATTTTCCATAGAATGTTATGTCATACACAATCTTCTGATCTGTATGTGATTGTATTATTTTAACCTCAGTTTAGTGTTAGCATTAAATTAGTGATACTCAAATATATTTGAAGACTTCTTTGGGTAGCTCTGCTTAAGAAAATATTTTTAAAGCACAGTGGAGTTACAATGAACTAGTTACTAGATGCCCAATTTAAACTTGAGCCTTTGTTCATTCAGTGCTCCAAAACGTATCAATGGCAGATTTCCCACTGTTGTGCATGTTTGGTTTTATTACCGATTGCTCCAGATTGTGCATCTGGTCTAATTTAATCTTATTCGTAGCTTGATAGGCTATGTAGGCTTTTTTCCATTGGTTTAGTTGGTTTTGTTTTGTTTTGTTTTAGTTCATTAATTGCTATTATATCCACTGTGTTTTTTTCAGCATTTCAATAAGCAAAGGAAAAAGCCCTTTCATAGACCTTCTTAACAGAGCTGCATTTTACATATTGCTGAGATCTTGCAATTTCAGAGGTTGTTCTGATTATGAGGATAGTGCAGTGTGATTAATCATAAATTCAATCCTTATTAGGATCTGCATAACAAATTACTGCAGTATCAATCCATTGCTGTAATTTTGGTTCTTGAAACAGTTTGGAATCCAAATTTAAAAAAAACACAACCTTTTCTTTCTTTTTCTTTATATTAAAAACATGTTAAGGTTGATTGCTGTGATGTGGGAGAAAGGGAAAATGATGTTTTAACGACAGGTGTTCTGTAATATAATGTGCCCTAATTGTATTTTAGATCTCCAACTGCAACATGAAAAATGTAATTTTCACCAGGACCAACAGACACAAAAATTCTTTTTCTGTAAATGGAGTGGCTTAAACCAAACAGGATGCTTGAAAAATTACAGCACTTAAAAAATCTTTTTAAAATATTTGCAGATTAGATTTTTTCTACACATGAGCCTCCAGGATGGCAACATAATAAATAATCCACTTTGAGGGAAATTGCTTCCATAAAATTGAGAAAGTGAAAAAATCACCAATGCTGTATTTACATCACCACAGCTCTGCAGGGAGAAGGAAACCTTTCTGAATTTGAGAACTCAACTTAGTGTACACTAAGAAACAGATAGTAATCTTTATTTTTGCATCCCTCGCTCACAGCCTACGGGGTGCTCTACGGCGCCCTGTCCTGGCTGAGAGAGATGGTGATTTGGAGCCAGCAGAGCTGATGCCAGAACTGCTAGGTCATTCGTTGCTGAAAGCAGGAGGATAATCAGCACTTGATCTTTTCTAGACTAATAGAGAGCTTTTTCAGATTTCTGAATCTGAAAGTGCACATACGCCACGACTTCTGGGGACTGAATTACCTTCTCCTTAGTTCAGTTTTGGAGGCTGGCTGATTTTGCAGCGCTGACTTTCAAACAAGTAGGTGAATCTCGTAGCAGCAAATCCTTTCTGCTTGTTCTGTGTAAATCTGAATTTTAGGCTTTGTAGTCTATCAGAAAGAGCATGATATTCTGTAGAATTTTTTCTTATATGCACTCTTAGTTTCTGTATATACACAAATACACAATGGTGTATTTTCTGTCCTGGTGAGACTGCCGGCTGATTCTGAAAGATTTTACACATATAGGACTTAGATCCACTTCCTTATCATGGAAATAACTGCTTAAAAGGTCCTGCTGCATTTTTTAGAGAATCTGTACAAGCCTTAACTAACTTGCAGGCAAGGATGAAGTTGAGTCATGTTGCCGGGAAGAATGTGGCTTCATAAATATTTTAGTAATGGGCTCTTTCACTATTTGAATCTCTCCATTAGAGGAGTGATTATTGTCTTTACCAGTTATGGCTCTACAGATGTGCCTTCATCTCTTACCGAAACTCTCTCATAAGCCGCTTAGTAGTTTCTTTGTGTGACTTTCCAGTAATTCCTATGGCTCTGCATGTGTTCTTGTAAATCCATGAGGAACGATACTGCTGCAAAACTCAGTTTCTCATCTGCACTTGTGACTGTTGGATCTTTGAGTGTTTGAGCAGCCAAGGTGGGTGAAATTCTTCGTAAATAGTCAGAACTTTGAGAACTCAGCTGTTAGGGCTGGAAACTCTATTGGATTCAGGATTTCAGGCAGATTCAGAATTCACTTGCCCCTGTTATTCTACCTTCTCGAAACTCAATACCATTTTAGGCCAGTAATGTTGCAAAATTAATATGTCTCAATAATTGCTTGTTTAGCACAGTATCTGTACTGCAGTTCACATAAGGTTCACTATGATACCACAATTATTCACGAAGAACTGATGGTGTTACATAAGGGACAGTAATCTTTTACGTGAGCCTGAATCACCAATTAGCAGAGGACCCTGACGGCTGCAAACAATACACTCTTACCCTTGCCTGGCCTGGGTTGTTCTGGAATTGTAAGCCATGTCTCTCATCTCCTAAGAGCATTCGTAAGAGTTACAACTGAGTTTTGAGTAGCAAGAATACACTTGAAAGATAGATTTGCTAGATAACAAACAGCCTAAGATCATACTCACCAGCAGCAGCTATGTGCTGACATTGCAAACCAGAGTTCCTTTTCAGACTCTATGGCTTTGATAAAGATCAGTGAATTATCTGTGTAATTGAAACACCATATGAACATCCTGGACCACATAAGGTTCCAAACTTTGTCGATATTCCACAGTGCAAACTCTGGGATTGGCAACACTTTCTTCTGTGTAGTAAGATACATGAAACAGGAAATCTTTGTTCCTCCCTGCTTGCCAGATGTAATGCCCCTTTGCCTTGCAATAAGTGAATGGAAAAGATTGGAGGTGGTTTAAAAATAATAATCTCTTAAACAGTTGCAACTGGCACTGATTTGTTCTGAACAGTATTAAAGCTATCTTCTCTTCCTGGAACTGGGACAGATCTTACCTGGAGTGCTGTTGCTTGTTTCAGTGTATGTGTGTGTGTGTGGAAAAAAGAGGCCGTAAAAGAAATATTCCTTTGTTGGAAAAATGGAATAACAGTCTTACAACACTGCCTAGCCAACTGCATTTATTACCAGTAAAGTGACTACACTTGTACCTTGGTCACTTGCCAAAACTGATGTACTTTATAGATGCAAAAAATTATCTTAATAAAACTACAAATTATAGTGCTACTATCCACTAGCACAAACTTTCCTATGACAATATTGTTTACTTAAAAACTAAACATTATAATATTGATGCTAAATTACATGCGCAGATTTTAAACCAAATCTAGCCAATCAACGTTTCTGCTTACTTATCAGTTGCGGATAGCTAAATATTTGCTTGTGAAGCTAAGCTGCTGTCTGCCAAATGTTATCAAGGGTTTTTTCCTCAGTAAATAGAAGTATTCCGAGTTTCTATTTATGTTCTTTTACACTCTCCTAGAACTAGAAGTAGAAATGTTCATTGTTATAATTTTAGTGAAAAAACAGATTGTGGTGTTTGGCCATACATTCTTTTCAATAATCCCTGTCAACAGATTGTACTAAATGGAACAGCTGTTCCCAGTGGGCCCAATATTTCATTACTAGAGAAGAGTTCAAGAGTGCCGTGCAGGCTATCTGAGTGGAGGTGGAGGAGTTAAGGGGACTGGAAATTAAGATGATAGCTCAGTAGTGAGAGCTTAGTCCTTCTCTTTGTATGATAAGCAGCTCGGGCATATAGTTTCTGTATCTTAAATTACAGTGCCTTTCAGAGGTCTTCCTAAGTGATACGATTGCATAATTTCACTTGTGAAGGCTAGCTGCTAGGAATCAGAATTGAGTATTAGTTAATAGTCACTAGGGATCAGAACCATCTGTTTTTGGCATGCTTTCTTTTTGCCTTGGACAGAAGTGTAGTTGGTGTAGAGCAAAGATAAAGCTACTGCTGAGTAAAAAACTTAGTTGCAAATCAGTCAATACCTAATTGTATCTCTGTTGCTGAATTCTGGTTTACCACCAGGCCCTATACGATTATCTTTCTTCAGTGAAGTTTGAGTAGAATATCTAAAAAGAAAATAAAATGTGTTTTTAACAGTTTCTATAGGCTCATCCTTGTTAATATTTTTGGGTTTTTTCCATTCCCTTTGAAACTTTGAAGTCATTGCCCCAAGTTATTCAGCTTCTTCATATGCTTGAACAAGAGGCATTAGACTGTTTCTCTCAACTGCAAACAGTTCCTGTTACCCAGCTCTGATTTTTCCTACTGTTGTCGCCCATGTCCATGTATTCTGGTGTTTTTCCAGACAACAAGGCTGCTTTCTTGTCTGCTTCATTTCCTTTCCATGTGTCCTTAATTAACAGTGACACCTATGGAAGTAGCTAGAATCCTTTAGGCAGAGCACTTAAAATCTTGGGCTTTGAGAGAGTCACATGTAATGGAGCAGGGGAGCCTGAATAGTTGTCTGGAGAGTATAGTTCTGGATGGAAACTAACAGAAGTGCAAATTAAAAGTTTTTCTGTTTGTTTTAGAAATTTATAGTGTGGAGTCAAACTCAAGAGATAGATTTAAACTTTAGCGGTAGGACATCTGTGGTCTGGCTTCCAACTGTAGTAGCAAGTCATTGTGGCCAACTGAAATCCAGAAAGTTAAAAATACTATTGTAGTATTTTTGTATGTGGTAAAGGAAAGCACACTGGTTTAAAAACTAATCTTACTATCTGTGGTACTTCAACATGGAGGGCATGGGTTATAAACTTCTGTATGTTCATTAAAGGTCTGATTTTTTTTTTCTTTTTCCTGTGTTTTCTACAACTATTTCTACCAGTACAAAGTATAAGTGAGAGTAAGATACTGGTAAATCAGAACAGAGGAGTTCTAAATCCACTTTTTTTGAATGTAGTAACTTACACAAGGCAGAAGTGCACCCACTGCCTTTCATTGTCTGTATTATCTTTTAGACACATGATTTGAACTTGCACAAGTTATAAAGGTCAGTATTGCTCCAATATGTGGAAGACAATGAGGCATGCCTGTTCTTCTGTCTGGTAAACAATTCTGGAAAAAATAGCAGTTGAGAGAGGAGATGACACATGCTTTCAGAGATAACATACACAGTAGTCCTGCTACTGGTTCTGGTTTTGGTTAAAATAGATAATTACAGTAGGTGATACTGGATCACAGAGCTCTTCAGGAAGACTAATTGCTAGGTGCCTGATTTGGAATATGAAAGAACTGCGTTTGGAATAAAAAGTTCAAGGTATTTCTCAAGTGTGATCTCATTTTCTTTAACTGAATTGCCTTGTTTGAAGCAAGCAGATGAAAACTCAGGAAAGAAGCAGTGAACAAAAAATAGCTGAGGAAATCATGCTGTCCCTTTTAGATTGAAAAGAGTGATCTGCGTTTTTTTTCAAGTGGAGAAGTTTTTTAAAATTTTCATCAACATTAGTGTTCCCCATCCAAAAGTTTGTGACTTTCATTTGTCCATAATGGCTTATGGATATTTAGCTGAATGACAATTAGTAAGGGAGCTGTGTTGATCTGTTTGTGGGTTTTTTTTGACGCATCAGTCAATAGTAATAAAAAAATCCGTAAGTTCAGTTTCAAAACCTCTTGGCAACCACATTAAAAATAACAACTGTATTGATTTCTCTGATAATTGTCCTGGAAGAATGGTAGGAGCTTAATGGTATGAATGTAATGAAATGCATTTATCAATAGACTATGTGTTGGATATACTGCATTAGAAGCCTACATTAAGATACTGTCAGTGGGGATCTAGATGACTTTCGTAGCCTCTTGCACAGCCTGATGAAAGTGCAGAAATAATGAAAATAGGAGACAAAACAAATATTGCAGAATACTTGTAGCAAAAGACAGACATTGGAATGGAAATATAAGAGTAATGTCCTTTGCATTACTCCAGCAAGTTCCGTAAAAGGATGTGAAACATAGTCTGTTGTACATATGTTCTAGATTTTATAGAAAGGACTTTGTGAGAAATATTTTCAGAGCCTGCTGGGATATAGTCAGGATTATGGCAGTTTCCCATAAGAACATGTGTTTACCAGCTCCAGCTTCCTTTTGAAACACTGTAAAGAATTGTTTTAATGAATAGCTTTTTTTTTCTATTTAAACAGGCAGAACAAACAGGATATCTTGGTCATAATGAGCAGCATAATGAAATGATAAGTGCATTCTAATTGCAGTTTGTTTATGCCATGATTATGCAAACTTTTTTTAATAGGTATTTCTGTTTCTACACACCCTAAAAAGTCTTCAAACAGTATGGTCTTTTTTTGTTCTTTTCTCTGATAAATGCTTCAATATATAAGAAGGACACCAAAATTAAATATCATTGACACTATGCCAACCTGTAAAAATCTATATAAAATACGAAATTAGTCTTCATCTCTGCCTTGAGTTTATTTCTGAATGTTGGAATGAGACCAGACTCTTCTCAGTTGTGCCCAGCGACTGGACAAGCGGCAGTGGTCACAAACTGGAACACAGGAGGTTCTACTTAAACATAAAGAAAAAACTCTTTACTTTGAAGGTAACAGAGCATTGGACCAGGCTGCCCAGAGAGGTTGTGGAGTCTCCTTCTCTGGAGACATTCAAAACCCTTCTGGACATGTTCCTGTGTGATCTTCTCTGAGTCATCCTGCTCTGGCAAGTGAGTTGGACTGGATGATCTTCAGAGGTCCCTTCCAACCTCTACCATCCTGTGATTCTGTGAATGTTGGATATCCTGCATTACTAACATTATGATATCCAGTGTTTGAAATGTAAACGTCCTTTTATTTAGTTTCACACTAAAATAAACTAGGAAAATAATAGAAAATAAATGCTTAGAGAAAGAAGTCATTGTTAACAACAGCCACCAATACTATTCTGTAGTAGGATTCCCAGAAATCTGCTGGGAATAATCCCATGGGTTACAGCCCTGGAAAGGAATCTGAAAAAACTTGTTGATATGCAGTGATTACCTCCAAGATCAAGAAAAATCCATCCCAACAAGCAGGAAATCAAGTAAAGGTGACAGGAGTGAATCCTGCTTGTTGCTTGGATGAGCCAGGACCTCCTGACTGAACTCAGACATGACATCTCCAAAAGGTGGAAACAGGGGCAGGTGACCCAGAAGCAGTGTAGATTTGTTGTGTGATCTTGCATGGATAGGGTTAGGAAAGACAAGTCTGACCTGGAGTTGAATCTGGCAAGGAGTCTGAAGGGTAACAGGAAAGGCTTCTACAAGTACATAAACAGTAAAAGGAAGACTAGGGGAAACATGAATGCACTGCTGAATTGGGCAGGGGGACTGGTGATGAAGGACACAGAAAAGGCCAATGTACTCAAATATCTTGTGTCAGTCTACTGGTATGACAGGCACCTGAGAACAGAGGGAAAGTCTGGAGCAGGGGAAAAAAGGAGGAGGAGAAGCTGAAGGACAAGGTTAGGGAGCACTTAAGCTGTGCACACGTAAGTCCTTAAATGCCTGGCAAGCTGTACCCATGAGTAGATGTCATTGCATGACCACTCTCAATTATGTTTGAAAGTTCGTGTTAATAGAAAACTGGAGGAGACCAGATGTCACTCCTGTCTTTGAAAAGGGCAAGAAGGAAAACCTGAGGAAAAACACACTGATCAGCCTCACCTCCATCTTTAATAAAGGTGATGGAGAGAATCTTCCTGCAAAGCACTTCCAAACACATGAAGTACAAGTAAGTGATCTAGAGTAGTCAGGAGTGATTTACTGAGGTGGCAACAATGCATAACCAACTTGACAGCATTCTACAATTGGGTGACTAGCTTGGTGGATGACAGTAGAGCAGTGGATGTTGTTTACTAAGGCTTTTGACACTGTCTTCCTTAATGTCCTTATAGACAAGCTGACAAAGGTTGGGTGAAATAAGTGGACAGAGAGATAGTTTCAAAACTATCTGAGTGGCTTTGTCCAGAGAGTTGTGATCATCAACACAAAGTCTAATTGGTGGCAAATCACTAGTGTGGCCAGCAGTTAGTACTGGTGCCAGTATGGCTTAAAATCTTCATGTTATCTATTAAACAAACCTGGAGAATTGGGTGGAGTGCAGTCTCATTAAGTTTGCAGATGATGCAAAACTGGAAGAAGTTGTGTTGCCATAAACAGGGCAGAGAGGAGTCACATGAAGTCTAAGAAAAGGAAATGCAAAGTCCTGCATCTGCAGAGGAATAGCTCCATACACCAGTATGTGCTGGGTGCCAACTCTCTGGAAAAGAGCTCTGCAGAGAAGCACCTGGGGTCATTGTGGACACCAAGCTGACCATTAGGTAGCAATACACAGCTGTAACAAAGGCAGACAACAGCCTTCTGGGCTGCTTTAGGCACGGTGTTGCCAGCAAGTCAAAAGAGGTGGTCCTTCCTCTCTATTCAGCCCTGATGAGGCCACACCTGGAGTACTGGGTCCGGTTCTGTGTTCCCCTGTGAAAGACAGATATGGACTTACTGGAGCAAGTCCAGTGTGGAGACATGAAGGTAATTAAGGAATGGGAACCTCTTTCATATGAACAGAGACTGAAAGGGTTGGAATAGTTGAGCGTGGGGAAGGGTCAGTAGAATCTCATGTTTATAAAAACCTAATGGGTTAGAATGAAGAAGAGGGAGCTAGGCTCTTTGTGGTGCTTACCGACAGATCGAGAGGCAATGGGCACAGACTGAAACACGTGAAAATTCATCTGAACCCAAGAAAATGCTCTCTTACTGTGAGGCTGATCACGCACTGGCACAGGTTGCCCAGAAATATTGTGGAGTCTCCATCCTTGGAGATACTCAGAATCTAACTGGGCACATTCCTAGGCTTGACATGCTCTACCTGGCCCTGCATGAGCAGAGAAGTTGGACTAAATTACCTCAGGCAGACCCTTTAAGCCTAAGACATTCTGTTCTTTAACCTCAACCACTCTGTGCTATTTTGGGGGATAATGTTGGTCTATCTATGAGTTATTTCTGAGGATATATAAAGCTGTCAAAAATGTCTTTACTAATTTTTTTACTTTTTCCTTTGAGAAAATTAATTGTCCTTTTCTGAAAATTTGTTTTTGTTGGTGGAAGAATATTTTTGAAATTCAGTCTTTGCTGTTTAAATTTCTGCTTGTAAGTACACTATTTGCCTCAAGCATCCATTTTTTTAAACCATTGGAACATTTCATATGAGAAAATAAAGTATATTTCATGAGGAAGATGCTAATCTTTTTTTGTGAGTGGGAAAAGTGACCCTTTCATACCTGAATGAGAAGGACATCACACTTAAAGTAGCTTGGGGTTTTTTATGACTATTTCATGTACCTCTAGGTGACAGGTTTTTGAATTTTAGAAGTAGATAATTTTAAATGGACATTAGGATTTCTCCTGTAACAGAGTTTTGAGCTCTATAAATCTCTACATTAAGCAGACACAGTCATTTTGGAGTAATGCTGGCACAAAATGTTTAGTGGGAAGACTGAACAAGTAACTGAAGATAACAAGAGGTTAAATACATATTCATAGAATAGTTTAAAGGAAGAAGCAGAAACTCATTACCATTTAAAGACCCTTTATAAACAACTGAAGGGAGCAGCCATCCTGCCCAAATAGGGTCAGTGACTGGAAGTAGTACTCTACAGCTTAGGTAAATGGGATGATAGTAGCAGAGGAAATAAGTAGAACAAGATGTTTTCCACACTTGAGTAGTTTAATGCCTTTTAACAAAAAATGGCTGAGAATAATGAAGATTGTTTCATTTTATCTTCCCTCAGAAGTAAAAATCTCTTTTTAATATGGAAAATTGCTAAATAAGGATGCACTTATAGAAATTAATTGTTAAAGTTACTTTGTGGTTCCTGTGAGTGAGAAGTGTAACAACCTATCACAGTGGAGAGGAAGGGATGCTGTACAGTGCACACAGCCAGCAGAAACTGTACCTCTCTGCACGGTGCCTCGCTTAAAATACAGCTTGTCTTACTAGCACAAGTTGACAAATGCGTAAGTGGCAGAGCCAGACCAGGTTCCACTTCTAATGCAAAAGTTAAGATGTTAGAAGTTGGAGTAAATCCCAGCACCTGCTTTTCTTAGAGTTTGTCTGTGTGTTGCATTCAAGGCAGCAATGGTATGTTCCACCCCAGTTGCACACAGAGTCCAGTACAGCTACTGTCCTACTCTGTCCGGTGTCACTAAGTCACTACAAACACTGGCATTACAGAAATAAGTTATGGTAAGGGAACAGCATGTATTCATGCTGTGTGTTCTAGTGAGGTTTCTCTCTGGTCTTCCTCTCCATCTATATGTATGTATATATCATTTGCAGAGGGGAGAGTTGTTTGATCTGGTTTTGATCTGCATGTTGGTGAGTCTTAAAGTCCATAGAAAGAGCTGGTGTGAAATAACTGAAACGGTTGCCATATAAGCTAGAGTACAACGAAGTAAGTGTGGCTGTAGGGTATTTAATAATAAAAACAAATAGCCTTGTAGTAGTTCAAAGGGAGTAAAAACATAATCAAATACAGCCAATGAAGTATTTCTTTTTTAACAGATCAGTTGATCTAATTTGTTTTGATCTTGTCATTAAGGTTAAGCAGACAGTATATTAGCTTTTGCACAGTGCTTGAATCACATGGCTGTTTCAGTTTTAAATAACAGCTATTAATTTCCAACTCCAAAGGTTTCTCCTTCAAGGCTAATTGAAACAAACAAGTTTATTTTTCTAGGCCTCATTCCAGAATGCTCAAGTGCGTTCTGGCTGAATGCTTGGAGTCCAGGTTTCTTTATGCTTGAATCTTGAAGGCAATCTAAAACCACGGGGTGGGAAGGATGGTTTTATTATGAGAAATCTGCTGTGGTTTGCAGTGAGCAGATGTCTTTCAAGTTGTGTTACAGTAAAAACAACGCTTCAGTTAGGTCACTCAGTAGTCTGAATATGTCTTTCTTTTTGTTGGGTTGCTGTTTTCTTTTGGGAATGAAGAAGCAGAATAACTCTCTTTTAATATTAAATGTAATGGTTATTCATGAGAGCACTAAATGGAGTAGTACTTAGAAAAAACAAGAAGGAAGTACTTTCTAATAGCCAAATAGACACTCCTTGCCTTAAGGTGAATGATATCTTAGACACACAGATATTGGCAGCAAAGGTTACTTGTACTTCAGTGGAGGCCAGATGCCATCCTTGGAGTAGCACTTTGTTTTTGCAGTAAGTTATGTGAAGTACTATTCAATGTGCTAAAAAACAAAACAACACCAAACCCACAACCAACAGACATGAGGAACTGTGACTTATTCACTCTGTGTAGAGTAGCTCTTACTTAGAGATTACATATTGTCAGTCATTGTAATTGTTAAAAATACTTCATGTTAAAGTGCCGCAAGTCGCGGTGATTTTTCTGTGCAACTCGTGTGGGTAGAAGATAAGAATACATGAACCACACAGTATTACCTACCTCCACATGACTTCTTCAAAATTCTCTCCCTTGAGACTCCATAGAATTGCTTTATAGCCAAGCAGTATGGATGAATGTGTGATCTTGAGGCCTAGGTAGATGACTGGAAGTTCTGTTATGTTTTGCTAGAAACAAATACATTTGTTCTGATCTAAAACCAAAGTTGAATGTGCATTGACTTCATTAGGAACAGAACTGGGCTCAGTGTTTGTGCCTCTTCAGGGCTCTGGGTGGATTGCTTCTGCGTGTCTGGAATGCAGAGTTTTTCTGAAGTTAAATTTTAAAAATAGCATCTTTTAGTTTTGGAAAATTTTTGTGCTTTGCTGCATTCCTTCTTCCTGTCCTATCACTGTAGCTTGTACACTGATGGAACTTCTGTAGTGATTAAAAGCAGTGTTTTTATTTTGACTTGTGCTAAAAGTATCATACCATTATGAATTGCTGCTGTGAACTTTTAAACTCAAGAAAACTTTGGAATATATGTGATAAGGGATAAGGTAATCCTGGTCTCAGAGTTCGTATCTTCACTGAAATACATCACATCAATTTTCACCCTCACTGTTAACTTTTTTTTTCTTTTTTTTTT
>NW_010195676.1:0-11866 GCF_000695765.1 Mesitornis unicolor
CCTGACGGTCTGGGATTCTGTGATTCTGTATTTATACTTACATATACTATGTTTGTACTTAATATACTTTAATGCAGTATCCCTTTTAAAAGATTGCCAGTTCCTCTCTGTAGCCTTTTGTTTAGAATTCCTCCATTAAATAAATAATTCTTAAATAAAACATTCTTAATACAGACAGATTGATTTCAGCATTAGTGTTGAGATTTGCTTATCAGGTTAATCTCTAATTTGAATAATATCAAGAAAAATATCCAAGAGTTGGTCTTTTAAGCCAAAAGATAGTGAGGAAATGGTTAGTATTGCATATTCTGTTCCTTTGGGTTCCTCTCTCTTTAACTTTCTTCCCTTGTGGGAGGTGAATGTGTGCAGGGACAGTGGCTTGCAGGGTGCTTTACCTTAAGGAGAAAAATGCGATGATTGCTTTGGAAAGGGATTTCCAGAATAAGTCAAGTTATTCCTAAAGCCATGTATCAAAACTTCTTGGGAAGCAGGGAGCAAACTGCTGGTGGTACCAGATGAACTTGTCGTATTTCAAGTGACAGTCTGGATTTAGGTGGATTTGCCAGGTAATAACCAAAATGCAATCCCTGTGTTGTGGTGTGAGAAACAGAGAGCAAATCTGAGTCCTTTTCTTCCACATTCCCCTAAATATATTGGGTTTTTTCCGTGGATAATGGCCAATTGACTGTTTAATTTGCCATTGAAATGTATTTAGAAGAAGCTAAAGGTTTGATTTTGAAGTTTGCCCCAGCCTCCATATAATGAAATGTATATTTGACATATAATAAAATGTATATTTTAGACTAAGCTGCATCACATACTGCTTTTAACTATTTTATTTTCCTTCCTGCCCCCTCTGGAGTTGGTCAGTGTAAAGGTTGATAACCTGCAGTCGTTTTGGTGATACCACATCATTTTCTTAGCGTGACACCGCAGTTAAGACAGAAACAAACTCACCCCCAGTTACTCATCTGTTGCTGCCGTATCTTGGGTTATTTTTGCGGTGAGAGCTGACTGCTGATGTGTCACCCTTGCTGTCATTATTAAAGGAATATGTGGTATGTGTTTACATTAAATAAGCGCATAAAAGCAACGGGAATTATGACCAATTTTGACAAATTTCCCCAGGCATAGAAAAAAATAAAGGTGTTTTATTCAGCAGATAACTGATAAACTGATTTTTTTGTTTCTTACCACCTGTCTCTCGGTACCTAACTGCTTTATTTCTCCTTTCTTCAGTATCTGGTGATGGACTACTACGTTGGGGGTGACTTACTGACGCTTCTCAGCAAGTTTGAAGACAAACTGCCTGAAGATATGGCTCGGTTCTACATCGGTGAAATGGTGCTCGCTATACATTCCATACACGAGCTGCATTATGTGCACAGGTAAAACACTGTAAAAAAAATACATATACAAGTTAGTCATAAAGATACTGCTACGTATGCAAATGTAGTCGCCACAGGCAAACTGCTGTGCGTACCTGCTTACTATCACAGAATGTGAGGAGTGGGAAGGGACCTGGAAAGCTCCCCCAGTGCAACCCCTGCCAGAGCAGGATCACCAGAGCAGTCACACAGGAACACGGCCAGGGCTTTGGGTGTCTGCAGACAAGGAGACTCCACAACCTCTCTGGAGAGGATTTCAAGGACCCTTTAAGGCTTACATGACCTGTGGGCTGAAGATAGGGAACAACTGAGCTCCGAAATAGGGCATTAAACCTCTCTGAGCACAGCCAGCGCTCCCATAGGCGAGCAAAGGCATGCAAGGCAGAAAAACAGAGAGTGTTCTTCATCCTTCAAAGGGCACCATGAGCAGTGGTCTTTAAAAAGCAAGCTTACAATCAAATTGGTGTATGGTTGTAGATGAGCTTTAATACGCTGCGCCTGCTGAGCCTGTGCGGTGATGGGGCCGTAAGGGTGATGGGGTGAGTTAAACAACAGAACATCACTCATGGGTTTCTTGGAAATGCAGGGTGGGATGGTCTGATTTTCTGAGTTAGCACCTGGTTTTCTGTATTATAACAAAGTATGCGCTTAGTTTGTGGTGGCAGGCGTAGGTTAGCATTTACTGCTTTGTCTTGATGCTGCTAATGAGCAGCGGTGTTAGTGACGTTTCAGTGATTAATTTCAAAGCCTTTGGTTAAAAAGTGTTAATTCAAGTTTGTGTTGGAAACATTTATCAGATTGAGGCAGCATTTTTACACATACGAGCGCCTTTTATTAAACCTGTCATGGTTTTTCTCCTCAAGTGTGAAAATAATGAGCTCAACACCTTAAAAATCAGCCATTTCCAACTTCCACCCCTACGTAGCAAGGAGTATTGGAGCACATGGGTTTTTTTTCCTTATTCCTGGTGATTCCAGTCTCTTCCTCAAAAATTCACATGAAGTTATCATACAGATTTTAAGTTTTTGAGCACATATTAGAACTTCCCATCAGAAAAGCAGCGTTTCATGGTGCAACAAGGCTGGTGGGTTTAACCAAACCACAAAGCACATGTGGTTTTCTTTGTTACTAATAGATAGCATTATTTGAACAAATAGGGTATCTGAAAAAACCTCCAATCAACACATTGATTTGGTCCACGTGGATCTTTTTACCCTGCAGAATTGGCACATAACGGAGTTGATTTGGTTTTCTGCTCTTGCTCTTCTCTCTCCCTTTCTCACCAACTTATTGGCTGGCTGCTCTTAAAGTCATTAGGCATAATTTGAAGCCATTAATTTAAGTAAAAAGCATAGTATGTGTCTTAATGACTGTCATATTAACTTGTCTGGATGATTGATTTTGTACTGATACTTGGTGTGTATTTGAGTACAAGTGATGAAATAAAATGTGGTTAATTGGTGGACTGAATTCAATTAACATGCTCTTCATTAAATCATTTTTGGCTGCCTTCCTGATATCGAAAAATATGAAGCCACGAGCTAGAATGAGATGGGAACCTCAGTTCCCTGTCAGCGTGCTGTGCACCATTTTATACCCTGCTATGTGTGTGTAAGAATAGGAAAAACAAGGTTTGGTATTGGAGACCTCCTGATGTTACTGGATCCTGTGGAAATGGCATTGCCCTGATCCCAGAGCTGGGGGAATTCAAAGGTCTTTACATAACCATAACAGCAAATTACTGTGCAGTAGTGTATAGAAAACCTTGAACAGCAAATTGAAAATACAGAAATGCTGGACAAAATTTAGAGAAGTAGTAAAACAATATTCCTGAATAAGAAGTTAGTTATAAATCTTGGCAAAAACGATGAGATTTAAAGGTTGCTTTTTATCCTTCTCACCTCTAAACAATATATTGTGATATCTATGATCTTGAATTTATATTGGTGAAGTAAACTGCCCATCTGTTACAGTCAGTGGGGCTCACTGTGCTGGTGCTGCTTGGTTATTTGACCGCTCAGAGTTCAGCTTGGATGAGCTTGAAAATCTGATGTGTTTAAGGCTTCAGTACAGGGGGACAAGGTTTGAAATGTGGCAGGGGAAGAGGTTTCTAACCAGCGCAGTAAAACAGTTTCCACCAGTGAGTACCCAACACAAAACTCTGTAGTTCTCATGCAAGATCACTCTTTGCCAGCAGAGTTAATGCTGTCTGTGTAAGTATTTTCACGTCTTTCTACCACACCAGGGACATAAAGCCTGACAATGTCCTTCTGGACATGAACGGCCACATCCGCCTGGCAGACTTTGGGTCCTGTCTGAAGATGAGTGAAGACGGCACGGTACGTATGACCAAAACACAACTGGTGCAGGGGCCTTTGACATGAGTTGCTGGTCCTGAAGCTATTAAACATTGTAAGGGTGCATCAGGGAGGTGACTGTAAGCTTATTGACACGTTAAAAATTGAGGGCAGTGTTTAATTCACCATCTTTTTGACATCTTCAGCTCCTTCTTCCACCTTTTAAAGTTATCCTTTGCTATGCTCTGCTGTTTTTCACCTTTTCCCTTAGTAGCCATTTGAGTTCTCATGAGATTTGTATGAACTGTCCAAAGACCCTGATTTAAAAATAAAAGAACTTTGATATTATCTATGTGCTGGAATCACAGGTGGCCAGGAACCTAGCAGCCCTGACAATTGGAAGTGTAAGGCATTCAAAATAAGGGGATAATTAATAATTAATAACAGCAACAGTATGGTAATCAGCACCTTGTGCACCAGATTGGATTCACCCCTGTGAGCTCAATCACTCGTGAGAGTTTTTGGGGTTTATTGCTTAGTATATGGTGCTTCCACTCCTGCCAAAATACGGCGTGCAACACTGGTCCCTGATTTGTGGCACACACTGAAGTCTCAGTGACATTCTGTAGTCATCAAATGCCAAAGATTTCCCCCATCAAAATGCAGAATGCATTGGAAGGAGCCACCATAACTCTTACATTATAACTTCTCCCTGTGTTGCATCCAGTTGCACAACTTTGCCATAAGCCTTAAACCAGTTTCTGGCATCATAAAAACACGGATCTGCTTGCCCTTGCTGTCTTCAAATGCAGCTGTAAAACCTGGGTATATTTATTACTCATTTCTCATTTGCAGTCCTGGCAGCCAATTGCCATTTTAAAGCATGAACGAATCCAAAGGCACAACATTTTCTCCTCTTGTCTTTCTGCTTTCTCACAACAGGCAGAAATTCCAGGATAAAAATGAAGTAAATCATTTTGTTCAGAATAAAAATGCATCGACTGATTTAGTGTAGAAGTGTTCTGGAACTTAATCTTTGCAGGCTTTGTTACTTTCTTAATATTTTCTTTATCTTGTTGCTGTGATATTATAAATCTCTCCCCTTTCCAAACTCATGTCCTGGTGTTTCTGTTTGTCACAAACACTCGTGTGTGAGTGAGAAGGTTGCTGAGAGGACCTAAAAACTTAGGAGGATGATGTTTGCCCTCTTTTTCAGGTGCAGTCATCGGTAGCCGTGGGTACGCCCGACTACATCTCCCCCGAGATCCTGCAAGCCATGGAAGATGGGATGGGGAAATACGGGCCCGAATGTGACTGGTGGTCACTGGGCGTCTGCATGTACGAAATGCTGTATGGTGAAACTCCCTTCTATGCTGAGTCACTGGTGGAAACCTATGGGAAGATCATGAATCACGAAGTAAGAGATGTATTAAATGCCTACATGTTCACCGAGATGATAATGTTTACAGAGAGACTGTTAAAAATTAAAGATACCAGAGTGGTGGTAGCTCTTTGCTTTTACACCATGCAGGTTTGTTGGCTCAGGTTTTAGGAATGTTTGCTGCTTTGTCAACCTGAAATCGAGATGCTCTGGTTGGAAAATCTAAGCACTCATCCCAGGTTCAAAATTAAAACCAACTCTTACGTTAGGCCCATTTAAACTTTCCTTTAGTACTTTCTAGAAGTAAATGCATTACTTCCACAGCTGTGCACGTTTTCTGTCACGCTGATAAAGTGCAAAGAAGGGAACAGGGAAGTCAGCCGGTGTAGGCGTGAGCTGGGTGAAGAATGTGAGATTGGGGGGAGTTGCCTGCAGTGGAAGTGATAGAAAAAGTGAACCTGAGCTGAATGAAGAACACAGAATCACTGAGTCATTAGGGTTGGAAGAGACCTCCAAGATCATCCAGTCCAACCTCAACCCAGCCCCACCATGGCCATAAACCACGTCCCCAAGTGCCACATCCACACGGTTTGTGGTCCCCCATCCACTCGGTTTGTGACCCCCTGCAGGGATGGGGACTCCCCCACTGCCCTGGGCAGCCTCTGCCAGTGCTTGGCCACTCTTTCAGTGGAGAAACTTTCCCTCATATCCAATCTAACTCTTCCCTGGCACAACCTGAGGCCATTTCCTCTTGTCCTTTCATCAGTTACATGGGAGCAGAGCCCAACCCCCTGTCTACCCCCTCCTTTCAGGAGCTGCAGAGGGGATAAGGTCTCCCTTCACCTCCTCTTCTCCACTTGAACCCCCCAGCTCCCTCATTGCTCCCCATCATTCGGCTGCTCCAGACCCCTCCCCAGCTCCGTTGCCCTTCTCTGCCCACGCTCCAGCCCCTCAATGTCCTTCTGGGAGTGGGTCAGGGGTTTGCCCAGGGTCAAGGTGGTGGAGCAGTTTTGAGACTTCTGGGGACATTTTGAACATTAGAGAGCAAGAATAAACCAGTTTGTGGTGTCCTTGCAAGAGCTGCATCAGGAGGGACTGTTTATGTGCGTACTCCACATCTCAGTTGGACACACAGTCAATATGGGTGTATGTCTTTCAGTGAAGTTTTTAAGTTTTATTTCAGTTATGTTGGTTTGGTCTCTAATGATCTCATTTTAAACTTAGAGAGTTGTATTATAAAAAGATAAATATATATATAGAGAGAGAGATAGAGATACAGATATAGATGTAGATGTGGATGTAGATGTAGATGTAGATACAGATATAGATATCTATTTATATATATATGTACACTATTGTCCTTTATTGGAAAAAACCCTTCTTGATTACACAGTGGTAATAGCACTTAATAGCAAGCTAGAGTAGAGAAAGTAGTTTTCCCTATTTTTATCTAGAGTAATTGCAGGCGTTAGTGGTAAGTACAATTTTTAGATCTTCTGCTTGGTTATGATAATATAAACCTTTGTTAAATGCAGATTGTATTTTGGTAAGAAAAGCGGGTATTTAGGCTATAAATCATAAAAATCCATCCTTAAGTATAATGTTTTGTAAGAATTGACGACGATCATGGGATTTTAAGGGCTGAAATGAATAAAATCTCCAGGAGTACATCTTTAGGAGATCAATGGATCTGGGGCTAAGAACCAGTGAGGGTCTGTCTTTCTTGTATGGTCTTTAATATATTGTATTGTGTCAAAATTCCTGTATGTCTTTAAAAAATATGTTTACCTTTCCTGATAGAGTTACTGGAACTGGGACAACGTTTGACTGCGTTTCCAGTTTCATTGGTGTTATTTAATTTAGCACATTCTTTTGAAACTGCTGTAGAAGGTTATTGAAAAGATTCCTCTTCTAAAAACGTCTCTATTTGTTTTCCAGGAACGGTTTCAGTTCCCATCCCACGTTACAGATGTGTCTGAAGAAGCGAAGGATCTTATTCAGCGACTCATCTGCAGCCGGGAGCGCAGGCTGGGGCAGAACGGCATCGAGGATTTCAAGTCTCATGCGTTTTTTGAAGGGCTCAACTGGGATAACATCCGAAACCTCGAAGCACCTTACATCCCCGAAGTCAGCAGCCCTTCTGACACCTCCAACTTTGACGTAGATGATGACGTGCTGAGAAATCCAGTGAGTCCTTGGTTTTCAGTGTTACTAATGCGAGTGTGCAACCTTGCTGCGCTGTAAGGCAGTCGTGAGAACTCATTTGAAAATAAGTCCTGTAAGAGGTGAAAAATGAGTCATTTCAGATGTGGAAAATACAAGTTTTCCATCTCTTTGGCATTTTTTGGGTTACCGAAAACTTTGAGCTGCTTTTCTAAATGGCAGCACTTGCCCAAATGGACTGCTGTGACATGGTCAAAGTTAAAACATATTTAGGTGGGGGAAAAACCCTTAGTTGTGCTTTTAGTTTACCTTTACGAGGAGCTTGTATTGGGATTTACTCCTTTGCAAAGGTGAAAATAAAACCCGTCTTCAGAATACAAATGTATATACAAATATACTCTCCACGCAGCTCACACTGCTGCTTCTCTGCTCACTTAAGAAGCAGGAGGTTGGGTTTTGGAGTGGGGTCCAAAATTCGGGTTAGGGGGAGCAAAGGGGTTCTGTGGTAATTCGTTCATCAGCTTCTCTGCAAGAACTGAAGAGCTTTTGTCATGTTTTTTGAGCACGTATCTCAACAGTAACTAGCACACTAAAACTAATAACGTGCATTTTGGTGGCAGGTCACTTTTAATTAGGAACTTGACATTCTGGGGTTTTCTTTTAGTGGTTGCATTGTGCTTTGAACTCATTGAAATGCTGCCCTTTCGAGTGGCGGTTCAAGAGGCTCCCAAATTCAGGTCACCCTATTAAGTGACCTGATCCGAAATAAAATTTGTCCTGGGACACTGCAAGGCTGTGCATTGGGAACTGGTGTGTGCCATTCGCTGTCCTGTTTTAATTGTTGAAGCTAAATTAAATGCTTTTGGCTCTGTTGGGTTTTCACGCACGTTGTTCTCATGCAGGAAGTGGTGCCCCCAAGCTCTCACACCGGCTTTTCTGGACTGCATTTACCGTTCGTTGGGTTTACGTACACAACTGATAGGTAAGCAGAGGATGAGTTCATTAAACTTGCTTCCCAGATGCAGCACATTCTAGGAAATCCTCAATTTTATAAGGATATAGGAAGGCTGATGTCTGTAGGTGCACCTGCCTTTGCTGGGGTTTGTTATCCCACCCAGTACAATTTCAGAAAGGACTCAGTACCCCCATCTCATCCTTTTCAGAGTGAGACCCTGTGGATTAACTGCAATCCATCCTTGTCACACTTGAAACTAAATTTCTGGGTTTGTTTCTCAGCTCTCTCAGGGCAGGCACACTTTCACAGAATCCCAGCACATCAGGAGTGGGAAGGGATCTGGAAAGCTCCCCCAGTGCAACCCCTGCCAGAGCAGGATCACCAGAGCAGTCACACAGGAACACGGCCAGGGCTTTGGGTGTCTGCAGACAAGGAGACTCCACAACCTCTCTGGGCAGCCTGGGCCATGCTCCAGATCCCTCACAGTAAAGAAGTTTTTCCTCATGTAAAGAAGTTTTTCCTCAAACTTTTCATTCTGCTTACTTCATTACTACAGATAGTAGTAACATTTGGCGCAGGAGACTTAACATTCTCAATCATTAAGGCAGTTTCTAAAGTGAATAGAAAGTTTATATATAGTTCAAAAAGTGAATATAATATTTATTAAGTCCTGAGTGCACAAGTGTCTCAATTCTGCAGCAGCACACGCAGTAGCAAAGGAATAATAACTTTACCCTGACTGCACTAATTGTTCTTGTGAATTTAAGGTGTGTATTTGGTGGGAACCCCTGCCTGGTGCTGCTGGAGACTGCTGTGAGTGTTTATTAAAGTACTTTAACTGATGTGCTTGTCTCCAGCTCTTTATCTGACAGAGGCACTTTAAAGAGTGCGATGCAGTCTGACACTGTAACCAGAGATGTGGATGTGCAGCGCGACTTGAAGAACACTACACAGATAGAGGGCTATGAGAAGAAAATACGGAAATTAGAGCAGGAAAAGCAGGATTTGAACAGAAAACTGCAAGGTTTGTGTTCGTTTGGGCCCTTAGCTCTGTGCGTTAAGGGAAATTGAAATATTTTATTGAGTATTTATATTATTTTATTGTTCCTTCCTTTTCTGATTTTAAGAGTCGACACAGACAGTGCAGAACCTCCAAGGTCCGGTGTGCGTTACAGTAAATGCAAGCCGGGATAAAGAGATTAAAAAATTAAATGAAGAAATTGAACGGTTGAAGAACAAATTAACAGGTAAGCCTCGGGCATGGTAATCACAGTAATGCATTTTAATTTGCTGCTCCTAATAACGTTATGCACTGTGTTTTTGCAGTAAGTAGAATTGATGTTCTTGAGGTGGTAAGAAAAACCTAAAGGTTTTTTAAAGTGTTGTTTAGTATTACGAGGTTTTTCCAGATGAGCATTTAACAAAAACCTCAGGAGATTCTGTGCTCTTACTCCTCCTTTTTTGGGGGGTGTATTAATTTGGGGAGGGGTTGCTTAGAGGTAGGTGTATGAGACGGTGGGGAGAGAAGACTGGTTGCTCTTTAGTGACATAAGGGGATGGGGGAGGGATGTGTAATCGTAATTCACATTTAAATAGTTCTGCTCCCTTTGTGTTTCTGTCTGGTGAGGCATTAATTAGGAAACACTGAGCACTGCAGAGAAACAAATACTGGCATCTGTCCTGAGAGGAGGCTGACTCATCCGTATCCCGAAAATCTGCTGCTTGACAGTGCTGTGGGTCTACCCATCCAGACCTCCTGTTGGCGCCTGATTTTGGAGTGGGGATCAGTGGTTAAACCAAAGGGCAGTTCTGAATCCTCGGGACTCGGCTGAGGGGTTTAGAGGGGTCTGCAGCGTAGCGGGAGTGAGCGCAGATGCTGATGTGGTTATTTTGACAATACACCCCCTTTGTAGGTGCACGCGTTGCAGAAACCAGCTCAGCTCTCCCGAGTAGGTGATGTTTCCAGAAAAAAGCTATTCTTGTGCATTCCAAAATGAGGTTTGAGTCTAAATAGTTAAATTAAGGTGCTACTTCTGCAAATGGCTGGGATTTATCCAGCTCTTCGGCTGATGGTGTCCTGTTAAATACAAAAACTAGCGGTGTGGCCTGGTTTAAAAAGAAATAGTGTTGATTCATGCTGAAATAAGGAATAATTCTTTAATCATCACATCCCTGAATGCACAGGTCCAGTTTCCTGGTCTGCCACAGAATTCGAGTGAGACCGTTATTAAATTCCTTATTTATTCATTTGAAAGAAGCAGTGATTCAAACCAAATTAAGAATGGCAGTTCATTTACCTACCAGCTCTTGAGACTGAGCGGAAGTACAGAAAGGACAGTTGGTTGTGCTTAAAGGTGATGATTTCCAATCAATCTGTTTAATTAAGAGTAAAGGGAGAATGACAGGAACACACTGCGACGAAGGTGGGCCTTGGGTCCGCAGTCTGCCTCACGCAGGATGGGGTTTCCTTCCCAGCCTGTGAGTTCTTATCTGCTCTAGGAAATAACTGGTCCTTTCCTGTCGCTCTCAATGCACTAAAGGCTGCAGCCTCGCTTGTCAAATAATGACAGCTATTTAGGAGACAAATTACTAGAACTGGAATTCGAAGAACTCGGGTTTATTTCGGTGTTTTCAATGCTGGAAGTTGCATTCCTCACCAGAAAGCCCTGTGCTAAGGCCTTTTCACTTCGACATCGCAGTCTTGGGAAGGATTTCTTTAATAGGCTGAGAAAGTTAAAATCGTATGGAACTGCCAGTGCCCCAAAATTACCTTAAACTGTCTAAAATGATGGGAATGGAGATGTTTTTTCCAAGCAAAGGGTCATGTTGCTTGCTTCATTGGTGTAAATTTGGGACTGGTGACATTTAATATGTATTGACCTACAGATATAAGTAAACTGGAAGGGCAGCTCGCAGATGCAGTGGCTTTTCGACAAGAGCACGAGGACTCCATGCACAAGCTGAAAGGACTGGAAAAGCAGTGCCGAGTGCTGCGGCAGGAGAAGGAGGATCTCCACAAGGTGCTGATCCTAACGCTGATATGTTTGAAAACATTCATGTGCAGTGGTGATGGAATAGTTCTGTTGTGATTGCGATTTCAGGGTTTCGAACGCTGCTGAGATATTAGTGACCCTGATCATTTCATTTGCAATACAGTAGTTTTCCAAAGTAGCACATCTTCTTTTTCTGGAAGTTGATGAGCATCTTATTTATTTCAAATGTGTTATGACAGGTGGAACAAGCACGTAAAGAATTATTTTAGTTTAACTGTGAAATTATTCATAACTAATTCAATATACACAGGAGTTAAACTTGGATCTGTGGCTAATCATTGGTCCTGTAGATACCAAAAAGCACATATGTATATATGAATATACATATATATATAGATATATATATATATACACACACACACAACATATATATGTGTTCACACACACAATATATACACACATATATATGCACATATATATAAATATGTATGTATGTATACACATATGTATGTACACATATGTATAAATATATATGTACACATATATGCACATGTATAAAAATATATATGTACACACACACACATATAGGCATATACATATAAAAATATATATGTATGTACACACACATATATATGTGCACATATATCCCCCTGTACTTGGCACTGGGGAGGCCGAACCTCCAGTACTGT
>NW_010195676.1:12081-21132 GCF_000695765.1 Mesitornis unicolor
TCCCAGGTGATGGAGGATAGAACAAGGGGAAATGGCACCAAGCTGTGCCAAGGAAGGTTCAGGTTAGAGATAAGGAGGAAGTTGTTTACTGAGAGGGTCGACAGAAGCTGGCACAGGCTGCCCAGGGAGGTGGGGGAGTCACCATCCCTGGATGTGTTTAAAGAGCGGGTAGACGAGGTACTTAGGGATATGGTTTAGGGGGTAGACAGGAGCGGTTGGACGTGATGATCTCAGAGGGCTTTTCCAACCGAGCGATTCTGTGATTCTGTGTGATTCTGTGATATATATAAATATATATGTATGTACACACACATATATATGCACAGCTATATATATATATACAGACACACACATATATATATGAAAGAGTTAATAGAGCTAAGTCACTGCTCCAGCTTGAGCCCACTTACTCTTTGCAGTAGCAAAAGGTCAATTAAAGCCCCTTGGCCAGTGCACATCTATTCTGTTGTCTAGTTCTGATCTTACTTCCTCCCCCAAAATGATTTTATGTAGAAAATCAAATTTGTCTTTCAGCCTTGTTAATTTTTGTTAACTGCTTGCCGTAAAGGAGAGAGCTTTTATGCTTTCAGTTAAAGCATTAGAGCTTCACCGTTTATTCTAAGGAATTTTCCTCAGTTGTCTGAAGAATTTCGCCAGATTTGCTGCAGCATCGCAGTGCTGGTGCAGGACATTTGATGGCTCCTCTGAATGTGCTGTCTGCTACAACATTTCTTTAAAAGAAGATTACTGTTGGTGGTAATCTGAAATCAAGTTATTTAGAAGTGTAATAGTTTAAGTTATTTCCACTTCCTTTCTTCTTGGAAAGAATTTATGGAGTTCAGATGACTTTTAAATGATTATTTTTTTTAATGTTATTTCAACCAGCAACTCGTGGAAGCCTCAGAGCGACTGAAGATGCAATCCAAAGAGCTGAGGGATGCCCACCAGCAGAGAAAGCTGGCGGTGCAGGAGTTCTCCGAGCTCAGTGAGAGGATGGGAGATTTGCGCTCCCAGAAGCAGAAGCTGTCCCGCCTGCTTCGCGACAAAGAGGAGGAGGTGGAAGTGAGCATGCAGAGAATTGATGCCATGCGGCAGGACATCCGTAAATCCGAGAAGATCCGAAAAGAGGTAGCTTGATAAAATACCTTACAGTAACATCTTTCAGCTGCCACTTATCCAGTAGCTCATGTGTGGCTGCATGGAAAAACTGGGGCTGTTAACAATAATTTAGTTTAGCCATGCGTAAGATATTGCCCCAAGGAAATTGCCCTGGGAATTCTTCCATATAACTTAAAATAAAATCTTGAATTTGTTTCCAAATGTTATAATAATGATAACAAATATTTTACTGATATATATATATATTTGGAAATAAACCAGATACTCACTCATTTTAACCTGGAGCAAACTGTTCTCACCATATGCCCTTCCTAGTTCCTGCATTTTGACTCTTGCAAACTCTGGCTCATAGGAAACTTCAAGTCTTGATGTGCTTTAAGGTTGGAGTATTCTAACTTAATTTCTTTCTTCAACTGCGTTTTTCTCTTCAGCTGGAGGGAGGAGTAGTGATACAGACTAAAGAGGTGGTTTCCCTTCCTCTGCACTTAGTCGTTGCAGAGAATGTCTGTAATATCTTTAAGCAAGGTAATTTCCAATTAGTATTCTAGGCAATTTAGGGTTTTACATAGATGAAGTGGATAACCAGGAGAGGGCATTAGCAGCAGCTATTGTGGTTAACCCAGAGTGTTTTAATCACTGAAAAATCAGCAAATTATATGTATTTTCTGGGGGAAGAGGAATTCAAGAGCTTTCTAAGCACTGCTAGAAAGCTTCAAGCAAATTGAAGGGCAGTCCGTGAAAATGCAGTAAGAGATGAAGTTTCTCAGATTTTACATCCTTGAATAAGAAGTGGTAGTTAAATGGGACAGGCAAAAGGCTCTGGTACCATATTTTACGAGCAGGGCTGTGGTACCTCGTCTCTATTTCAGGATGCAGCAGGCGTTCAGGTGGTGTTGCTTATTCAGGGAAATATTTCATGCGGGAATTTATATCCCCCCTGTCTTTGTTCTTACAAATTCTCCTGCTATCCCTGTCCCAGCAGCCGTATCAATCTCCTGTTCAGAACATAGGCTACGGGGTCATTACCTTGGCGCACAATTCGCAGAACAATCCTTCTAAAAACAACTTTGGTTGAATTCAAATACAGAAAAACAAATTCACTCTTCCTGTCAGGTTTTTAAACTCTGCTTGAATTGCAGCAGTTGCCTTAATTGCTGCTGAAATGTCTTTCTGGTAAAGTTTCTGAAGTTGATAAATGGATGATCAAGCTTATTTTGTTCCAGAAACGCAAAGTAAAAGTGTTCAGTGGTTTTATTTATATTCTATTGTAAAATATTTCAAGTATTTTGCAAGAATTTGGCTCCAAGGTTGGGATTTTTAAGCTGCCTTAGCAGACAGAGGCATGGAGCTGACCTGTAAATGCGAGATGCTTTCTTCTTTCACAACTGCAGTGACTTCCTGATGCCATTTCCTTCTCATAGCATTAATAAAAGCTGTGTAGTTATCTCTGCACGTGGTGTAGTTCACGTCAGTCCAAAAAATCATCTGTAAAAGCTCATCTGTATGGAGGAGAGGAAGCAAATGACACCGATAGCACAATCTTGGGCTGAAGTCACCTGAAATTACTCTCGTTGCAGCTGGAAGCCCAACTTGAAGAAGCCGTAGCAGAGGCATCGAAAGAGCGCAAGCTTCGGGAGCACAGTGAGGTCTTCTCCAAACAGCTGGAAAATGAACTGGAGGCTCTAAAGGTTACGTATTTTTTCTGATAATTTTTTACTCATTAAAGGAGCTGCAATAGTTTTGTTTATTCAACTGCTGATACCTGCGGGAGTCTTAAAAACAACATTACTAGAAGCCTGACCTAACCTGATCAGACTTATTTGTGGGGGTTTTTTTTACTTGAAGTAGAAATTCGCTGAGAGAAACATTTTTCCAAAGTGCCACCAATTGGGCAATTTTAAGTTTAAATGATGTTCCCAAAATGTAACGATCGTGGTCTCTTCCTGATGGTTTCTCCCCTCTCGCAGCTGAAGCAGGGAGGCCGGGCAGCGGGTGCCACACTAGAACATCAGCAGGAGCTTTCCAAAATTAAGTCCGAGCTGGAAAAGAAGATCTTATTTTATGAAGAAGAGTTGGTGCGACGAGAAGCGTCCCATGTTTTGGAAGTGAAAAACGTGAAAAAGGAGGTCCACGATTCGGAGAGCCACCAGCTCGCGCTGCAGAAAGAGATCATGATACTGAAGGATAAATTAGAGAAAACAAAGCGAGAGAGGTAAGCTTTAGGGGCCTGATTTATTAATTCTGGATTTCTTTTTTGCACATACTGCATTGCATAGGTGTCTGTGCATGGTGTTATTCCACCCTAACTGTTTATTCCTTTTGGAGAACCCATTTACAGGCTCAGCAGCGTTTTAAGTGTTTGTTTCTGTTTCTTGTCCTTAGGCACAGCGAAATGGAGGAAGCAGTGGGTTCGATGAAAGAGAAATACGAGCGTGAGAGGTCGATGCTTTTGGAAGATAACAAAAAGCTGACGACAGAAAACGAGAGGGTAAGGATTTTAGGAAGCATTTTAGAGCAAAACAGAATTCTTTGTTGCTTTCTGCTGTTGAAGTTGTCGCTGGTCAGAACAGATCTGGGAATGTTCAGGCAATATCTGAATAAAACAAATGGGGTTTTCTCCATGTAAATGTCAGATCTGGCTGAACAGGAACTTTAGCAGCTCAGCAGGGCTCTCTGTGGGGTTGGTTCCCACAGCTCAGAGGGCACCACCTTCTGATTTCTTCATGAAGGCCAGCAAAGCCAGCCTTCCCGACAGCTTGCAGTTAAACCTCTTTCCTCTCAATGACTTTTACACTTGGTTTTTCTTCTCCTTTGTTCTGGATGGGTTTGTGTCACCTGCCAATATGTTCTTTGCTCAGGAGCTGGTCTCCAATCCCCAAAACAACCCCAATTTCCATTTCTTTGGTCTGTGTTGGAGCTTCCAGACAGCCTGAGGTGGTCCTGTTTGTTCCAATCCTGTAGGTGTATAGACATGAACATATGTGAAAAGTCCGAAACGGACATAAACCACAAATGAATTTAATCTTTTTGTTTCAGCTCTGCTCCTTCGTGGACAAGTTAACAGCACAGAACAGACAGCTGGAAGACGAGCTCCAGGACCTAGCAGCAAAGAAGGAGTCTGTGGCTCACTGGGAAGCTCAGATTGCTGAAATTATTCAGTGGTAGGTGCTGCTTAGGGATCCAGATGGCCGCGTTCAGCGTTTGAAATACGGATTGGCTTCTCTTTTAACGTATAGCCAGGCCCTTTCTGTGTGTCTGGGATCAACGTAAGCATTGTACATTGATTAATTTTCATAAATTCAACCAGGAAGATGGTCATGATTTAAAACTATTTTCAGCATGTAAGACATTTGGTCACCTATGTATGTGTCCTGCTCTGCTGGCCGAAGCTGAATGTTGTTGCAGGCTGGGCCTTGCATAGCAGTGCTTTTCAGTTAGGTTTATTTCTAGTTTCTGGCTAATACTTATGCTTGAAAAGGCATTTATTTCAGCTAGTGAGTGGAGGGGGCTATGGTGAAGGGATTCATAGGCTGCAGGTATCTGCCCTTCCAGAAGGACTTGCCCTCGTAAAGATTGGGCAAGAATATACAGATCATGTTGCAAACCATAACCATGATCTCTGCACAACTGGTGGTGAAAGGGAAGCTTGGGTTTCCCTAGCAACTGCCACAATCAAGAGCACCAGATAAAAGCAAAATCTAAAGCAGGCAAGCTAAGATGTATTCAGTTTTCTGTTGCTGGCAGAGTTTTCCCTGCTCTGTCCATTTCTGTTATGTCCCTAAATCCAGCGCAGACATTGATTACTTGGTGGTGCAGTGTTTGGTGTTAAGTAACTGGGTTTTGTGGTTCGCACCAGGGTGAGCGATGAGAAGGATGCTCGTGGCTATCTCCAAGCATTGGCTTCCAAGATGACCGAAGAGCTGGAGTCACTGCGGAGTTCCAGTCTGGGGTCACGGACACTGGTAAGAGCAGAGCAACAGTTTGGGCTGTTCTGGGGATGTCCAAGATGTCTTCTTAGATGTCTAAGAAGCTACATTTTTAGTTTCAGCTGTTTATAATCAGAATTCTTTTCAAATCCTCTGCTCTGCTTTCTAGTTTCTATCTGTCTTGTGAAATGCATCCAGGTAATCTGACCAGAAGTTGAGAATTACCAGGCAGAAAAGGACCTGGGGTGTTGGTGGCAGCAATGCCCATGAGCCAGCAATGTGCCCTTGAGCCAAGAAGGCCAAGGCCATCGTGGGGTGGATGAGAAGGGGTGGTTGTAGGGCAGAGAGGTTCTCCTGCCCCTCTGCTCTGCCCTGCTCACACCACAGCTGCAATCTTGGGTCCAGTGCTGGGCCCTCAGCTCCAGAAGGACAGGAACTGCTTGAAAGAGTCCAGCAGGGCCACAGAGATGCTGGAGGGAGTGGAGCATCTCCTGCTGAGGAGCGGCTGAGGGAGCTGGGGCTCTTGAGCTTGGAGCAGAGGAGCCTGAGGGGTGCCCTCATTCCTGGGGATCCATTGGGAAAGGGCAGTGTCAGGAGGAAGGAGCCAGGCTCTGCTCTGGGATGGCCAATGCCAGGACAAGGGGCAATGGTCCCAAGCTGGAGCACAGGAGGTTCAAGCTGAAGATGAGGCCAAAGTTTGTGAGTGTGAGGGTTCTGGAGCATGGCCCAGGCTGCCCAGAGAGGTTGTGGAGTCTCCTTGTGTGCAGACACCCAAAGCCCTGGCCGTGTTCCTGTGTGACTGCTCTGGTGATCCTGCTCTGGCAGGGGTTGCACTGGGGGAGCTTTCCAGGTCCCTTCCCACTCTTCACATTCTGTGATTCTGTGATTACAGGGACCAGTTGTTTCATATTAATATCTGCCATCACAAACAGTACAGAGGAGAAACAGTAGCTTAAACCATTAAAGGGGAGTGCAGACGTGTACCTCAACACATTAGATGCAGTGAATAATTTTAATTGCCCTTACAGTGAGATAACAAAGTGAAGGTTTTTTTTGTGCATAAGTATTTGGTGGTTGATATTGGTGAGATGCTGAGAGCATGTCACTTTATTTACATGCAGGACAACGAGACCTTTATGCCGTGATTTCCCCGTACAGTTGTAACATGAATTCCCAAAAAAATCTGCAAAATAGAAGAGCCTTCATGGTTTCAAAGACGAAAACAGTGTTTTGCCTTGGCAGGTACTGGGTACCTGCATTAGGAAAGGGAGAGCCCTGTGCAGCTCTGTATGGAAACCCACGTCCCGAGCGATGCCAGGCGGCACAGTGCCATGCACAGACACGATCTGCTCTGGTTTAGACTGATAAGAACTTATTCATCTCTTGCAAATAATGAGAGAAAATAAGAGAAAGTTACCACTTCCTATGAGCTCACATTTGCCTACGTCATAAAGGAAAAATTACATTGTTGAGAGGTTTAATAGAAAGAAAAATCCGATCAAATGCAGTTGGTGTTTTCTTCTTGGCTACTGCCAGAATAAGGAACACTGGTTTTTCATATTGCAACTGGTTTTGTAACTTCAGCAGAACCTTGGCATTAGAAAATGCCTGTTGTTTGCAAGTTCATGTGAGAGAGATCCGTTACGGTATATCAGAAATGTAGTCCGCTCTGAAAAATGCTTGGAAAAGGTCGACAAATGAGCTTGTGAGGGTGGTAGAGCAGCGTGTGGTGTGTGCAGCAGCGTGGCTTATGCCTCTTAGCAAGCGTAAGAGTTGTTTAGGCAGACATCATAGGTATCTTGAGTATCTCGAGACCCAGATTATTTCATGTTCTTGTGTTTTCGCCACTCTTAGCATCTTTTAAATTAGTGTGCTTTGCATTAAATATTTACATTCTCCTCGTGTTTGAAAGGGCAGGATGTAACTGTGCAAGTTTTATCCTCTTTTCTAGTTTGGATGATGAAAACCCATCCATTTTCAATGGCTTTTCTCAGCCTGACTTTCATGCTCAGTGTTCAGCATTTGGGTTTTCAACCATTACAGAAATTGCTCACGACTTCACTTTTGTGTAACAAAATACCCACTGATTTCCCGGTAGCGAGCGTACTGCCCGTGTCTAATTAAAAAAACATTGTCTGAACCAGTCTGAAAGCTTTTTGATGTCTTTGAACGGGAACAGCGATACCTTTAGAGGTAGTTGATGCTAATGTGCAGTAACTCACTGCAACAGGACCCGCTCTGGAAAGTGCGGCGCAGCCAGAAGCTGGATATGTCGGCGCGGCTGGAATTGCAGTCTGCTCTCGACGCCGAAATTCGTGCCAAGCAGCTCGTGCAGGAAGAGCTCCGAAAAGTTAAGGATGCAAACATCTCTTTTGAGAGGTAAGAAGGGCTTTGGGCCTGGTTGGGGTTTAATGCTGAATAAGAGCTTCCTTAAGTTGGGCCTGTAGGGCTGGGATGTTGGACTTTGCCAGAAATATCTTGTGCTACAGATTACGCATTTCTGATGTTGTCAAATATTTAAGTTTATTCAAGTAAACATTTCACATTTATTCAGGTAAACATTCCACATTTAGTACTGCCATTAGGATGATTCTATTTGGCAGATACCTGCAGTGATAGCAGGGCTCTCAAATACAGTTTTCACTCTCTAGTCAAGCAGTGAGAGAACCCATTCAGGGGAAAAATGAAATTAATCAGCCTTTAAAACAAAATGTCAAAAAGCCACCACCAACTCTCAAAAAAAAACCCCTCAAAAACCCCTCCAAAGCATTTTCCAAAGCTGTGAGGTGTAGGAGCAGAAGTGAACAACCCTGTGCAGTGCCATTCCTGCCTTTGAGGTGTCTCAGGTTGGGTTTTGATCGTGTCGTGTTGCTTCAGTAAATTAAAGGAATCGGAAGCAAGAAACAGGGAACTCTTGGAGGAGATGGAAGGTTTGAAGAAAAAACTGGAAGAAAAATACAGAACAGATTCAGGTAATTCAAGTTTCCTGTGTTTTGACAGAGCTCTGACACCAGCTGCGATGTTGCCTTTTAACTAAACCTGTTCTGCTTTGGGTTTTAGGTCTCAAACTTCCCGACTTTCAAGATTCCATCTTTGAGTATTTCAACACCTCTCCTCTTGCACGTGATCTGACTTTCAGAGTGAGTTATTGCCTAAAACGACGATGAAAACGTGATAGCCCAATTGTATTTTTACTACATAGAAGTAATGCTTGGGCACCGTATGGCAGGCTTGGGTCTGGCATATTGGCCACATCAGCGTGATGCAGATTTGGGTGTCCAGTAGATGTCCAATTGCTTGGCATTCTGTAGAGAAGCTGACACCTTTGTGAAATATTCCCAGAAGTTCACATTCATTATTGCCCATTCTAGCTGCTTTGTTTAGGTTAATCTCAAACATTTGGCTGGATCATACGTATTCAGGGGTTTTTTTTTGGAAAGGCTGGCACACCCTGTTACAAATTAGGGATTAAATGGTTTGCGGTTGGAAGCTGCTGGCAAAATATTTAGGCAGTTCAAGGAGTGTTCAGACAGATATGTAAAATTGTTGGCTGCGGGTCTTAATGGAGTGAGTGGAGTCAAAGGAACTGGGAAGAGAATCAGAGGACGCGCAGATGTTGGTGTAATGGGTTTATCGTGGCGCACCCTCTGCTCCTTCGAAAACAAATCATACACATCACAGCTCCAAAGGTTTGTGCCTTCCCAGAGGAAGCAGCTGGTAAATGGAACATTGACTCACATTTCCTTTCTTCATGAACTCTTGGTCCGTGGAGATTTTCTGGGATGGTTTTGGGTTGGTTTGGTTGGGTTTTTTTGCAAAACATAGTTTAGGATAAAACCAAGAACTGGAACTGGAAAGAATAATGTGGTTTGTTTGTGGAGCTGAGTTCAAGGGGCTCAGGTTGAAACCCTGATTTTATATCTGAAATATATCAATATATACTGTACATATATATAAAATACATGTGTGTATATATATATGTAGTATATATGTGTGTATATATAAT
>NW_010195677.1:0-34026 GCF_000695765.1 Mesitornis unicolor
CTCTTTAGCTTGGAGAAGAGGAGACTGAGGGGTGACCTCATTGATGTTTATAAATGTGTAAAGGGCGAGTGCCAGGAGGAAGGAGCCAGGCTCTTCTCCCTGACGCCCAATGACGGGACAAGGGGCAATGGGAGCAAGCTGGAGCATAGGAGTTTCAATCTGAAAATGAGGAAAAACTTTTTTACTGTGAGGGTTACAGAGCACTGAACCAGGCTGCCCAGAGAGGTTGTGGAGTCTCCTTCTCTGGAGAGATTCAAAACACGCCTGGACGCGTTCCTGTGTGACCTAGTCTAGGTGATCCTGCTCTGGCAGGGGGGGTTGGACTGGGTGATCTTTTGAGGTCCCTTCCAACTTCTAATATTCTGTGATAATGTCTAGCACAGATATTCAGTGCTGGGTGGTTATCAGACAAGTATCTTAGGATAAGTATGCATTTCAAATGTTTATGCCACAGATATAGGGTGCAGGATTGAGGAAAAAATGCAGTGATTACACACATTCAGAAATAGAAAAGGTATATGGTAGTTAATGGGCAGTTGTGTTGTATCTTTTGCTGCAGTGTGCTAATTAGTAGAAACTTTGTAAGCCTCTGGAAATCCTTAGATGTAACAATATCTGTTCATTTCTTCCGAATTTTGCTTCATTGGCTCTTCCCAATTATTTAACAGCAGGGAGTACTCGGCATCAAATAAATCAAAAAAGTTAAAGCAGCATGTGGATGGGCACACATACAAGTAGTTCTGTATCTGAGAAATCATTTTTCAAATAAAATATTAAACTAATTAATTGTAATTGCTGAATAACCTAGTTGCATTTATGTCTTACAGTTTATCTTGTTCAGTTAAACTTCATCATAATCAATAAGTTATCTCTCAGGTCTCATGAGGAATATAACATCAATAATTATTAACTTTGTCTCCATGGAAACAAAGTCACTTCGGTAACCTTAAAGTTTATTTTAGGGTTAAGAAAGGTAACAGTATTCAGCTCTACAGGGATCATCTTGTTATGTGTCAATTATGAAACAATTAGGAAAGTGTGGGCCACGTTTGAAAGGAGCTATTCTGTGGATTTCGAGAAAAGAATTTGAATATGAAGATCTTGTGCCTAATATTTAGCAGCTGATTCAATGTCAGTGTGATTGATTTTAGGCTATGGAGATGTTGTTTGTAAGTTTAAAATAATAGCAAAGAGTGACATTTCAGGAAAGTTTCTATTTGTGTTTTTTGTCACTACCTTTTTGATGGTGGCTTGCTATTGAGTATGATTTGTCACACGTGGATGTTGATGGTATGGAGGATATGAAATAGAGTACCCTTCTGTGAAGTTCTGGTTCAGCAAACCTGTCACTTCACATTCCTCAGTTCTGTTTTGTTATAACACCGTGATGCTGGATTCACGACCAGACCAACTTGTCTGACTAATAGAATACTTTATTTAGCATAAAGCCTGTAGCATATGCACAATCTTTATCTGAATCAGTGGAGAAACCATGCAGATGGGTGTAGTATGTACAATCCTATTGTACTCAGTTGTTGCAGACGTGAACAGAGTGCTTAAAAAATCAAATCAAAACTAAAACAAAATTGGAAACCTCTTATTATAATGGAATCTTTGTGTATGGGTAATGGTTTTGCGGGGATTCAAATATCTTGGACAGGACAGTGGTTTGCAGTCTGGATGGCAGCAGGACTCTCTATTGCAAGAAAGACTATCAGCATTACATCCATTGTTATTGATTATCTTAAACTACATGCAAAGCACCTACCTGCTCAGGAGATGGTGACCTTTTCTGCATGTGCAGGAACTACTTCTACTATTTCCAAATGTCTCACCTACGCAGAACTTGGTGAATTCTGCAGCAGGAACTGCCTGGGGAGTCTCTGAGACAGTTGGATCTCCACCTAGGCTGCTCATCAGCACATTGAGAGATTGCTTTACCCATAGCACGGATCTACCTGGGGGAATCTAGCATTTTCTGAAATTCCCTCCTGAATAGCTCCTGAGAAAGTTAGTCATGTGTTTTGCTGTAACAGTGGCTACAAGGTGGTCAACACCATGCCTCGCATCTGTCTTTTGTCTTGTCATTCCACTGGTTCTTCTGTGCAGAGACTAACCAGGGATCTGCTAAAATCCTGGAACTTGAGGAATTAAGGACATAAATGCAGTGGATGTACAAGCAGGCACAGACTTGATTATATCACAATTATAATTATAGAACAACTTCAGCTTCTTTCTCATATCTCACAAATAAATTAATGCAATGTCTCTTGCCAATACAATACATATAACAGTAATTTACAGTGTGTATTTCCATTCTTGCTGGTGCCCCAGGAAATTGTAGATGCCTGCCTCCGAACTCACACATCAGGAACTCCTTCATTTCTGTCATCACTAGCTAAAATAAGTAATTTACATCACCAAACTGAAGCTCAGTATATCTACATGCAAAATATTGTAGCCTGCTCAAAACATTGCTCTCATACCTTCTGTAAACTGAAAAGACAGCTCCTTCTTAAGCTGTGGGTTGAATTTCAACATGAATTAAATAAAGGCAGCAACTTTTTCCAGGACATTAGCTCATAAACATAACACTAGCTACTTCACCTTTCATTTCTTGTTACTTGTGACACTTACACTTCTGTTACATTAGCAGTTGTTTACAGTGGTTAGGTTAGTGAATAAAAACAGAATTAATAGAGCTTTTTCTGATAAGAAAATATAGAAAGAAATTATTGGAAATGTCTTGACAGTTAAAGCATCCAACATAAGATGCTTCATAAAATGTTAGTAATCATTCAGTATTTTTGATCTGGAACTTCATGTGGCAAAGGAGCAAAAAGACAAGCTAATGTTAAGCAGCCTATGGCAAACACAAATTAATGTGTAGAAGCCATACAATTAAAATTGACATTTTCTACAAGCAAAGGCAACTCTACACTGTTCAATAATTGAAAAATCCCTTTGGCATGAATATACATAATGATGGGCAGTGAAAATACTTTTTCTTCCTTGCAGTGCTTGTTTTGGGTTTCATGACTGAAGCTTGCTGAATTATTCATTGGAAATTTCTTATTGTGGATGTGTCTCTTCTTTGCATTCAGAAGTCAAGAGATGCTGTTGTTTAGTTAGAAGAGGCTGTGATATGATACTCACTGGGTGCCCAGTATCTAGTGCCCAGATAGATAGCATTGGGATGGGGCACTGTCCCTTTGTGAAATCAAAATTGTAGCCTTTAAAAATTCAATTTTCTCTCTAATTGTATTTAGTCAGTAGTTTATCATGCAATTAGGTGCCATGCAACTTTCTTTTCATCCTATGTGCCACTCAGCTTGCTACATGAACTTGTTGCTCCCTAGTCTCACACTGTATCTGAACACACATCGTGTTCGTGGATCTTCACACACATTTAGTGATGTGAGTGCACAAAAAGGACTGAATGCAAGCTGTGAAGCTTCACTGTCACAGTGTTTTCCCACCTAGCCTCCTAACCAGTTCAAAGCTTTCTTTGATAACCTGAAAGACAGACAAATATTGCTGGCAAGTGCACGTGAAACATGGTTTCAAGTCACCAGTCACTGCCATGCCTGTTCAAACTAGTCATTGAGAGTTTTGTTTGAGCTGGCCACAAACAGTTCTGCTCAGGTCACCAGCTTTGGAGCACAAGTTCCTTGTGGCAAGGAAAAAGTTGTTGAATCTTTTAAAAAAAGCATTGGTGGTGTTTTGCTGGGCATCAAACAAGCTACCTCAGTCAATTCCTGCCTAGTTAGTCTCCAAAGCAATGAATTATCCAAAAACCTAGCTCCTTGTGACTGTCATCATCTTTGATGAAGTACAACTAGATTGTGACCATCTTATATATGGACAGCACATTCAGTCAGCATTGTTGCTTGGAAGGAGAGGAAGTCTTGTGCTTTGATCTCTCTCTGCAGCATGTCTTTTAAAAATTAAAACTACTTATTTACTTTACTTATATCATTGAAAGCAGGATTATTTTTTTAGTACATCCTAGAGTATCTTGACAACTGCGTGCTAAATTACATCAATCTGCAATGTACCTGAGTTTCTAGAAGAGTTTTTATGTTATTAATATGCAGAGTCAATGAATGTTGTGGGGAGGTGGGGAGGGAGAATACTCCATTTCTCCCAGTACTTTTTTAGAATTTAGTAAGCTTTTTGAGGATTTTTTATATTGTAAGCAACAAAGTTTAGTAGTTAAGAAGGGGAAGGAAAGGTAAGCACTAACATATCTACATGTTATAAATGACATGTACACATCTACATGTTTGAATGACTACTATAAAAAATGATTTGTGTTCTCTAGGGGTGGAGAAGAGCAAGTGCTAGAAAAAAAATCCCCAACCCCAGGTATCTCTTTTTAAGCTCTAAGCATTCAAATACATTCCTTCTAGGCTGTGTTTTACAGCTCAGTTTTGCAGCACACTAAGTATGTTGTGTGATTTTACTTCCCCTTGAGCCAAAAAATCACAGATAGCTGCTCATGTTCCCATTTGTCAGTGAAGCTAGCATGTACAAGATGTAAGAATTCAAAAGAGAGAATCAAATAAAGGACAGGACAGGGAAAGCGACTTGGGCACTTGGGAAGTATAAGAAGAAAAACTTCTTTTTTATGTCATTAAATGTTAGCAAATTATTCATGGGAGGTTTCAAATGAATGTTTGAATAGGCCAAGTAATTTAAAGATGGCCAAAGTAATTGGGAAAAGCAGCTTTTAGTTTAATCTGACAAAGGAAAACATTGGTACAACAGAATGCTACTTATCAATATGTGAAAAATGAAATTACCGTATGTGCCTTTATGCTCCAGATTCTTCTAATTTTTATAACCATCCTACACATAAAGTTTTCTTTACGTGAAGCAAAATTAGTTCTTTTTTCCCCCATTTGTGGGTGTCATAGGTGGGCATGGTGAATTGTTGTTTTTCAGTCTTCATTCCAGCAAAAAAATGGACTGGCCCAGCCTCAGTTCCAACAACCCATACACCCAATCTAACTGGAGCATGACTCCAGTCATGGTGGAGCCAACTTATAGCTCCTCACTTGTGCTGGTGACACCTTGCCACTGTAAGATGAACCACCAGGGCACAGCTATGTCCCTGAAAAACTGCTCCCCAACATATTTTTGGTTCCATTATCTCACCATCCCTGCAGCTCCCTGTCATAAACACCATGACCAAGGGGTGTGGGGTGGTTTCTCACAAGGGCTGCTTTCAGAGCAGCTTATTCTTGAGGTTTTCTTGTCCTGGGACTTTCTGCTCTTGGCATCCAGCTGTCAGATACCTGAGGCCTTTCCCTGTCCTCAGAGCATCACTGCTGGCATGCAGGGGAGGCCCTGGGGCCAGCTTCCTGAAGTCAGACACCAAAAAAACCCAACAGAAAACGCCCTGAGAGGGACCTGGTACCTGAAAATAGTGGTGTGGTACCCTGCTATATCAATCAATCCTCCATGTACCTCCTAAATCTTCTGTTCAATGGCAAGAAATCAAAGGTAAATAAGCAAGTAGCATGGTCCATGTACAATTGTGAGCGTAGCAGCTGAAGCTGCCTCATAAGGGACCATAAATCCAATAGCCAGCTACATTTAAAAGAGCAGAAAGAGTAAGGTCCATTTGAAATAGCACTGTGTGCCAATACCAATGACTCTATATATGTAAGGAATGGCTTTTGAACACCATCAATCAATCCTCTAGATTGCTAGGAGCAGAGGAGGTTTGGTCAGAAGATGTCAAGAGATACCAGGCTGCAATAACTCATAAAGGCACCTGTTTCGATTCACAGGTGGAACATTTCCAGAGATAAATATCAGGATAATGGAGTCATTCCCTAGGCTTTCTTGTTGAAGAGAAAATCTTAAAGAACTGATTTATTTTTTTTTTGTCCCCAAGAAGCAGTGAAAGAGAGACCCTGCCTTTAGCGCTGCAAACAATCTGCTGTAAAGGCACATGTTTGTGTTCAGTGCTTCAGTCAATGCTTTTGAAAAGTGAGTTCAGTTGCTATGGAGAGGGAAGTCTCTTCTCCCCTCACTACCTCACTCCCCTCAGAAATGTGGATATGCAGTGAAAACATGACTTTCATTACCCTACCCTTGCAGCATGTTCCAGCACTGTTTTTAGGAACCAAAGGTATGAGTTCCAATTTTCATCATTTTTTGAGAAGCAGAATATGTTGGAAAGTGTGGTTGCAGATCCCAAGATGAGGACACGGTGCAGGAAACTGCCAAGTCTAAATGCTGGCCTGAGACACCTCCAAAAGAGCTCCAGCTGAAGCCATGGAACAAAATGCAATAAATTGGCTGGCTTTTCCAGCATAGAGTGAAAACTACTGAAACCTTCATGTGGTTCTGGTGCAGCAAAATGCCACATTTTTGAAAGCAGGACTTGAAACGCACTCAGTACAATCCAGAGGTAAATTAAAGTGATAACCTTTCAGTGACTTAGATTTAGCCAGTGTGAAATAAGCTCGTCGGAGACAGGCACATCCCTTATAGAAAGGGACATGTTATTGAATTCTCATTGTACAGGAAATTCTATTGATCCTTGCAAGCACTCCCAGAGAGGTGTCATGAACTGGAGCAGACCCTTGAGACTGTATTTACTCTGACCAGTCTTCAAAAGCGGTTTGTTCAGGGTTAAGATAAAGGGATCTTATTGCTTTTCTCCTGCTTTCTTGTAGGGCAAATGAAAATTTCTTTACTTCAAAGTTGTCAGTCTAATGACCCTCACTAGAATTAATACAGCTTTTATGGAAAATACAATTTTGTTTAATTGCACCATGAAGAAAAGGGGAAAATAAAGGGCAAAGCAGTATTGTAAAATGATGCCTTCAGAGATATAAATATAGAACATAGCATTTCTTAAAAAGAGAGGAAATTAAAAAAAAAGGTGTATGCAATTTTTCCTGACAATAGGATTAAAACATCTGATTAAATTTGTACAAGAGACAGTTACGAATTTTTTGAGTGAGGCTTCAGTGTTTTCTTTAAATAAATATTATTTAAAAATCCTTACAGGAGATGTCTCGGAAAATGACATTTTGATTGTTTTTCCACCGATTAAGGGAAAATTAAACTTCAGGAAAGTGGTTGGAGCTGCAGCTTTCCTGCTGTGTGAGAATGCAGGGTATCTGAGACACGTTTGGGTCAGCTGTTGAATTTACTCATTACTCAGATTTTTTACATATAGATGAGTGCTACTTCAAGTCTTAAAATTCTGTCTTCTTGCCACAGCCTGCTTTTTTAACTAGTTGTGATTTATAAGGAGACATCAGTCCACTTTAAGGCATTGAAGCAGAAGGTGATAGGAATAAAAAGATCTTACATAGTTCTACAAGTTTCACACATATAAAGCACATATGGAACAAGAAAATGAAGGCAACGCCTTTCTTTTGCCAGGACTATTGCAAATAAAATGATTGTTTATCAATAAATACATAATGCACTTTACAACCACATTATAAACAGTGGGAGCTGAATGAAATTCAATTATACAGACCAACGATATTGTGCCATCCATTACATAAATCAGACCTAGGCATAGGCCTGCAAGCTTTTGCTGCTTCACTGATTTTTATTGCTGTACAAAATGGAAAACCATATAGAACAAGGCAAATTAAGAATCTATTGGGGGAAAAATGCAATTGGAAATGAACATCCTTCTGGAAGTTACATTCATGAGCCAAATGCCTTGTGAGATTGTATCTTCCATGCACAATGTGATGATATTCCTGTGCATATATGGTAAAATTAATTTTCCCTTATCAGCATAAAAATGTAGCTGGCCAAAATAGATTAGAACTGCATAATATGTTAGATCACATTTTATTTAGGTGGAGAAGAGGAAAATATTTAATTTCAGCCTGGAATGGTATTGAGTAGAATAAATGATTGAGTTCAAACAAAGAGATCGTGCTTCCCGGGGTTTTTTTCTTTTGCTGCATGAATAAAATGATCTATAAATTCATGACAAGATGATGATTTTCTCAGTTGCAGAACAGTGAAAAGAAAATAAAATTATTTCTCTGTAGTCAAAGAGAAATATAGGATCCGGCTGGAGTCCAGTCTCACTCTTTGAAGGATTACTCAGCTTCTTGTGGTTCAGTCAGCCTGTTTGTGCAGTTTGAAGCTAAGGTGGGATGAGGCAGCCTGTGTCCTGCAGGGCTGGCCTGTAAATGTACTTATCTTCTAAACAACTGCAAAATGCCCATGTCGGTTAATAAAACCCAGTTTGATCCACAGAGAATAAGCAGTTGGCTTCAAACAAGCCCAGTCAAGTTGCACTATTAACTTGCCCTTTGCTAGTAAGATTATATTTGCCTTTTTTACCAGTGGTATCAGTTCAGCTGTAACTACTCTGAGCACGTGATGTCCAAAAGCTGTAAGGCTTGTCCCTCTGCTAAACACACACAGCAGCCTCTCTGGGTCCCGAGGACATTGTCTACTGTACACAGCCCAATGAAATGCCTTAAATGGAAGAGCATTTTGTTTTGAGTTAGGAAAAACAGTAGGAGAAGGGTGGCTTTTTGTTCACTTGTTCATTTTCTAATTCTGTTGTTTTACTTCTCCTTGTCACGTGTTTCTTGAGGATGGTCTTTTTTCACTTTTTTATTTCTTCAATCATAATGCTATGGAGAATTATTCAACCTTCAGCTATTTTTATGAAAACTTCAGAAGAAGACATCTAGTGTGTGTCTTAGCTTCATGTTTCAATGACAAAACCCCCTTCAAACAAGATGGGTAAATATCTGCAGTAGAAGGAGATTTATTTAAATGGCTACTTCTAGTTTCAGCTATGTAGATAATTTTTAATCCAAAATTCAAACATCATTGAATTGAGCTGGTGATCATTTAAACTTGAGATTTGATTGCTTATTTTTTTTAATTAAATGCTTATTTTTGATGTTAAGTATTTTGCTATACTTCTCCAATATACTAGACTCTGCCCTAGTGAGACCACATCTGGAGTACTGTGTCCAGCTCTGGGCTCCTTGGGTCAAGAGGAACTACTAGAGTCCAGCAGAGGGTTACAGAGATGATTAGGTGACTGGAGAATTTCTCTTGTGAGGAAAGGCTGAGAGAGCTGGGTATGTTTAGCCTGGAGAAGAGAAGACTGAGAGGGGATCTCACTAATGCTTATAAATATCTAAAGGGTGGGGGTCAAGAGGACGGGGCCAGACTCTTCTCAGCTGAACCCAGCAACAGGAATCTGAACATAAGGAAAAACTTACTTACTGTGAGGGTAACAGAACACCGGAACAGGCTGCCCAGAGAGATTGTGGAGTTTCCTTCTCTGGAGACATTCAAAATCTGCCTGGATGCATTTCTGTGAGATCTTCTCTAGGTGATCCTGCTCTAGTGGAGGGGGTGGACTGCATGATCTCCAGAAGTCTCTTCCAATCCCTACCATTCTATGATTCTGTGATTTAATTCATACTTGTTTCTACTTGAAGTAGACGATACTTTCTGTGCTAAACATTTTGGCCAATATGCCCTTCTAATGGCCAGGACTCACTTCTCTTTATATCCTGTGTGGTGGAAACCTCCCAGTGGCACATTGCATTGCACGAGTCCCTCAGAGACTGATGACACCACCCTCATGTGCCTGAGCTTCCCACAGACCTGAATGGAAATGTCAGCTGTTCAGGAGCTTGGAAGCTAATCTCTGTTCACAGCACCCCATTAAGATGGAAAATAGTTTCTTCAAACTGCATTTAATAAGACAGGCTTATCCTGAAAATACCTTGAATAACTCCTGTGTTCATTCCGCAGTTGTACATGGCGTACTGTGGGTGAATGGAAAACTGATGCATTTTCTCTAAATTTTGCGATGCCATCTCCATGCAAGACCATCAAAACAGTGGTAAGATGTCTTTGCTGTCATGAAAGGGCTGACCTTGCTGATATTTGGGCTGATGGATATTAAATGGCTTAATGAAGGAAAATTATTCCTCCAGAGTGTGGGATTTTGTTGAAACCGTAGATATTACTTCTCTAGAAATTATTAGATAAGACTGTGTTTATTAAACAGCAGAAGAATTTGGCTTAATAAAATATATAAGCTAAGAATAATGAAACTGAGGTTTGTCCACCGTAATTTTGGTTTTAGAAGTTTTGGGTGTCATAATTAAAACTGTTCATAGCTTCTTATACTCCATACCAGAAGTCTCGTGACCAACAGTGTGCCTGTCTCTTGGTTTTTTAACAGTCATATTAGCTGGTTTTGTGAAATACATTCCCCTTCCTTACAGATCTCACTTATATCTATAGGCCAGTATGTTTCTGAGAAACACTTGCACCTTCTTAATTGAGGCACATCCTATTTAGGCAACCAGGTGAAATGAGAGATATTAAAATAAAGAGTAAATAAGGATAATTTACTAAGTATCTATCATCTGATTTTACCACTAATAGCAATGTATTTGGGTAAATTTAGTAAATGAACTCTGGTCGAAATGATTGTCAAATTATTCAGTTTGAGTTCTTTGTGATACAAATCAGATGTTTTAAACAGTCAACACTTCTGTTTGTTAGCAGAATTTTAAATGTCAGTTTCAATGCATAATCCCTATATTTTATGGAGGAGAAATAAGGAAGAAGAATCTTCAAGGTACCAAAGATCTAGTACATAAAAGTAGAGTTCATGTCAAAAATTATTTCATGGGAAAAATTGGAAAAAATCCCCACTCTTCCCCCATCACCCCCAACACCAGACAGAGAGTGGAAGTGGCATCTATTGTGGTATAACATTCCTTGGGCTGCCTATGTTGGAGGAAATGAAAAACCATTAAATGGATAATAGAATAAAAGTGCAATGAGATGTTCAGAGAATCCATCAATAAAAGGATGGCAAGCAATTGCTAAAGACAGCCCTTTCTAAATGTAGCTTTATTGCCAGAGGATGGAAAATTGAGAGAGAATTTGCAAACAATTGAATTTATGGTAATGGCATGTAAGTGTATTGTACGACTAAAGCAAAGCACAGAGCAAATATAAAAGACAAAATACACCAATGTCCCATGGAAACCCTCGTGTTTAGCCTATTATCTCTTGGTACTGGAATCTGTAATATTCAGATATTAAAATCACCAGAAAAATTGCAAAATGCATAAGCAGGCAGTGACTGGGTGATATTCTGCTCTGTGTCTGCTTTGAGGTGAACTGTCAGACTAAAAGAAATTCAATCTGTGAGCAATGAGACGCTTGCTCCTGTGTACTCCACGTAGCTTTGTTTCTTAACTTTGGCAATACCTGGACAGTCTGATGCTCTTACCTTGGCAGTTTATAGGTAAGTTACCTCAGAATAATTTGACTCAATTTGAATTTTAAACCTGTTTGAAAATGCACTGTCACTAGGCCTATTGAAACAGCAGAGGTGACTGCTAAATGACAGGCAGGAAGAAAATTAACTGATGGCCTCAGAGATGGAGCATCCCAGTAACTGGATAAGCTGGAAAGGGGAAAAGCAACTTCTGTTGCAGGTCAGAGATATCTCTTCTGGACAAAGCCTCAAACATGGGCTAATAGGGATAAAACCCTGTGGTTGTAAAACCACAGGCACCAGAAAACCATAGGCTTGGAAACAGCCTGGGCTGGGTGGGCAGGGCAACACTGAGGGACGGATGGGGAAGGCTTTCCTGTAAGGCATGTTTTGATTTTTATGTGCAAAGAAATAGCTGGCACATTTTCAAAGGAGTTATTTATGCGTGGTTTGTTTGGGCGGTTTTTTTACTCCATGTCCCCCCCTCGCGGTGCCAGCCGCCTGCTTCAGCAGTCCTGTCTCCACGGACTGGGGGGGCCCCAGCGTGTCCCTGCCCCGGGCCCGGCCCCGGCCTCACTGCTGCCCCCGTATAACCAACCCCACCGCACCAGTGCCAGCTGGGCCAGAGAACACCCCAGCTGACTTCACTGGCACAAGCCCACGGGTGCTCTGCAGTGCTGCCAGCCTGCATCTGCTCCCGCTGCCTGTGGCTTTCAGGCAGATGCTCTTTCCTCAGTGACATGGCAGCAGGCACGATGTGTTGATGTTGTCCGAAAAGCAGATTTGTTGCCCAGTGTGCAATGAACCAATTCTCACACACTAAGGAGAGGTACTGCATTTATTCAGACCTGGGTGCTCAGTGGATTTCCACAAATCAAGCAGTCGGTGCCAATTTTCTTGTAATATTTATACACAAAAGTTACAAGATTAAACACTCCCAGTTACAGTGATTGGTTAGCAATTTACATAAAATTATTATATCTGCTGATTCATTCTCTGATCAAACTACTCTTGCATACAAGGGGTGGTCTCTAGTGGTCATAGGTTGCTGTTGCCCCCAAAAGGTATTTCCAAAAGTTCGCTCTTCGGTCATCTTCTCCCCTTGCTCCTCCCATGTTATACCTGAAATTAGTAGATTTTTCAACCAAGATCCTATTTCAAATAGCCTAGTTCCTGGCTTGATGTTAATATTTTCCTTTCTTCTTATTAAAATACAATACTTGAGGTGCTCTTGTGATCAGCAACTGTTTTTGCACCTGTTTGACACCTATTGTTTATAATACCTTTCAATTAACTACAGAGTTATAAACTATGGCTTACCTTACAGACATCAATTTGAGATCAATTAGACCTATAGATTATGGCTAATCTTATAGATACCAATTGCGGTCTCCTGACTGCATTTTTACCACTTGCTGAGGTGGGAGTCCAGAGATAGTTCTCTGTGAAGTATTTGAAAGGATGGAAGGTTTGCTAGATTTATCTTCTGTGGATTTTTGGTTTGAGAACAGTGCTTGGAAATAGGACAAATGGTAATAATATAACCCAGGACAGTACTTGTCATTCAGGAACATCTGCTCTCCCTGAGATGGGGAGAGACAGACCTGAGACTAAGTTCAGCTAAGCTGATTTTTCTTTAAGTCCTCTGCAAAGACTGAACCTGTAAACAAGCTTCCCGTACTAAAAAGTCCTATCTTGGAGCAACAGAAGAGCAAAGCTATCTTTGTAAAGAACCACCAATAATAACTAAAAATCCAATTTCTAGTAATTACTCCCCAGACCTCAATACTAAATGTCAAAGATGGAAGACGGAGAGTTTTGAAAATGGCAGCAGGTTGCTAAAAGGTAATCAGCAGTGAGATACTCGCTGGACTTCATAGTAGCATAGGATATAGAGAACCCAAAGAAATTAACTGGAGAGATGAAGTTGAGGCAGCTTGTATCAGCCTGGCCCTGAGGAGAGCAGAGCTCGGAGAATGCCACTAAGTGTGAACAAAAATGTGAGAGCAGCCAGCTGATGGCCCTGCCAAGGTCATGGGACAAGCTACTGCCAGGTAAAATGTCTCTAAGTCAAGCCTTTGTTTTAACGATAAAACCTTGAATGTTAATGTCTTGGGCTGTGGTAGAGCCTTGTGTCTCTTCCCCTGAAAATGTTTCCTGAAAATCTAATTAGCATGTATTACAGTGTTGCTGTTGTTAATGACTCCACCTTTCCTGAAGAAAAGTATTTCAGATTTATGGGAGTTTTTTTGTTTGTCATTTTTTCACCTGAAGCATAACAATTGCTATATCTCTGGAAAGCCCATAAATTATAGAGGCACAACAATACAAGTTATGTTGAAAGATTTAAGCCTATCATTCCAAGAAGTGTAGTTGTCTTGGCAGCAAACAAGGATTTAAGTACCTTTGAGACATTTGCCTTTAATTGTGGAGGAACTGCATCACCAGCTGCAGAAAAGCTTAGCCCTCAGAAAATGTTTGTCTTGCTCATTAACATCTCATTGAGGTGTTGATTACAAAGGGCTGGAGGGGTGTCTGTAGCATGGCTGCCTTAGCTGAGGTACAAGCAAAGCCCTCTGGGTTCAGGTGAACCTGGCCTCAGGAGGTCTCTAGGATATCCAAATAGTTTATTTCTTTGAGTACGTAAAGGTCAGCAGTGTGGTAACATGAAGTTACAGGCAGCAGCTATTCATACCTTAGCTGAGAGGGGACAAGTTCAAGGGTAGTCACAAACCTGTTAAAGCTGAGAAGCAACTGTGGGGATGTTGAGGGCTGTGGTGGAGGCTGGCCATGTTCCTTCGTAGGGGACAGTGACTGGGGTCATGCTGTTTCCTCCATCGTTGTCTTAGGCATCCAGGAGTTTGATGGATCTAGTGCTGGTGTCTCAGAAGCAGCCCTGTCAGTACAACTGAGTGCATGGGAAGTGGGGAAGAGGTATTTTGGTTTCAGCCAGAACAACTCAAGATTTCTACTTCTGCTTTCTGTTTCTCTGGACCACCAGAGCTCTTCTGATAAAAGATGTATACCAGAGGGGGAGTATCACCAGAGCTCTTGTGATAAAAGATGTATACTTGGGAAAACAAACAAACAAACCTAACAACCAAAAAAACAAACAAACAACCTATTTTCCCAGATTTCTATTTATATTATTAAAAAAATGGGTGACCGTGTCTACATTTTTGAAAAGCCACCATAGAAATTAAAATTCATAAAAATCTTCACAACTGCAGTGTCTCTCTAATTATGAATGCTTCCAACCTTGTTTGTCAGAAAGCCGTGCTGGACTTTCCAAGCACTGATATGCAGCTGTGGCTGCTACTTTCTCCCCAGGAGCTGCCTCTCCCAACACTCACTACCAGCATGGTGGCGATTTGATGAGCTCTGCCAAGGCTGGCTGCCTGAAATCACCAGCGAGTGATAACGAGTGCTCAGCAGGCTGTCCTTGCCCCTTCTGCCTCCTCCTATTCCCCAGCTAGGAATCCTAATTTACTCAGCTGTCTTGAAGCACAGATCTGATTCAGTATTGTATTTGTCATCCCCAACTTTCTTTAGTCAAGTAAACGGCTGAAAAGTAGCAAATGCCACACTGCACCTGGTGGGGTCCAGCACTGTAGAAATGCCTATCTGAAGCCTGGAGTTGGGCTCTCCTTTTCTATAAATGAGATAAGTTATTTACAGAGGGAACTGTGCATTTCCTTGTCAATCACAGCCTTCTGCTAAGTGCTTAGCTTTCATTCCAGGTCTGTTCACCATCAGCCCCGTCTTCAATTTATTCCATATAAATTGAGATGCTGTAATTGGACTTCTCCAAGTCTGCACAGCCTTGTGTTAATGTGCCCCAAGTGTCTTATTCAGGCTTATCCAGGACTACAGGCATCCTGCCTATTTGTTTGTTAGGCAGCTTCTTATCTCGGTTGTAGTCTTAAGAAACTCCATCATTCCAGTCGCACAGCTGCAGTAATTAGGCTTCCTGCTTTTCTGGTCTGGGTGGTGCTATCTTAGCCTGTATAAAGAAAGCAGAAGAAAGAGATGTGAGAAAGAAGATGTTACCGCTGGTAGCAGTTAACAGTATAAGGCAAGAACCCTTGTCATACACGTGGGATGTTGAATCCTGTAAACCTGGAGTGTTGAGCAGACCAAAAAGGTGCTAACACTGGGCCAGGGACTGAAAAGACAGATTACCTTTTCACAAAAACTACTTACTGACTTTTACCATTGTCAACCTGTACCAATTATATATTCACTGGGAAGATGAGCTTGACTTGGGGTTGCAGAGAGACAACTGAATCAAATGGTAACATGTGTCTAAGAGGCTGCTGAAGTACAAATATTCTGGTTTTTCATCTGGAATAATACCTGAAGTTAAAAAAATATTGAGGATTTATGAATGCCATTTATTCCCTGGAGAAGAGAGCCTAACTTGAATGCATTTGAAGGCACTGCAAATTAGAAATGTTTTAATCACATATTCCCACTGGAGAGCACACATAACAGCAACAAATATTTATCCAGATGGATAAACACAAGAATTAGTTTTGGCCTTAAGTTGCCACTGCTCCTAGCCAGTTGCATATCTCACCAGTGGGCCTTGCTGACACACCATCCTCTTTGTCGAGAGCATGGGGGTGTCTCCAGCTGCTTGCCAGCCCTTCCCTCTCTTTGCTGGGTCGCCCCCACTCACTTGTCAGGCTGTGCCAAGTACATCGGCCACCGGAGCTGGTCCATCTGCTAGCCTTTCACAGGGGAACAATCTGGGGCTCTTTTTCTGGAGGTCAGCAGTACTGCCAGGATCTTGTCTGATGTGATGCACTATGGGCACTACAGGAGTCTGACAGAAGGCTAAATCAGACACTTGCCTGGCACCATTTTAATTACTCAATAGGACAGTGCAGGGTGCTGCCTGCCAGTGCTGCTGCTCATTTAGTCCCCCTTAAATGCTGTTCAGGCAGGAAGCAGTTTTAATAAATGATTGCCAAGCATGAGCATAGATATAGCGCTGTGTCATAGAACAGGGCGTTTTTAAACTAATTTCAGTCTTTCTGGGTCACAGTTCAACTTCTTTCCTTTGAACTCCTGAAAGGAAATTCAATCTACACTCGGTGTTAAGGAGTTTGGGTTTTTTTCTCCCCTTTGGCAGAACCTTGAATGCCTTCATTTTTCAAATAGAGAGGCTGATCCCATAACTCACATGAGAAAGCTGCCTCATAGGCGTGACACGGATCAGCAGGGGAAACTGGCCTTTATGTGCAGGGTCTGAGACCCAAAATGTGTGACTCGCATACTTAGCTTCCCTCCTCTTGACAAGTAACTGGTCTCTGTAGTAAGATTAACTATAGCTGATATCATTTTAAGGCTAAATCCTGAAAAAGTCTGGAAGAAGGCAAACAAAGTTCAGTTATTTAAAAATGCAATGGGGTGTTATGGAAGGGCTTTCTGAGGCCGACGATCATATTGGCAGCTAAACTGCATCGGAGCTAAGTTGTCAGCACAAGTTTTTGACGCCTGCTTTCCAACTGTGAATAATGAACATGTGCTAGCAAGCTTTTTCAGGCCCAGAAAACTGGGCATCTGAAATTGATGGAGAGTTATGTAGTTATGAATTAAACTATATAGGCACAAAATGTTTCCTTCAAATTATTCTTCATGCAAAGAGCAGGGACCGTGGGTGCCTGTTGAGCTTTCTCATTTGAGAGTCACAGAAGGCTTTGCCTGTGAAAGGCCACACTAAAGGTGCCCTACTCAGCCTTTCCCTCCGCTCCAAAGAGGTAGCCCTAGCCTTGGCTTGCAAACTAGTAGCTTTAAAAAAAAAAACAAACAACAAACCAACAACATCAGCTGCATAATTCAGAGCCCTCTCCATTACTGATGCCTCTATAATGTATCTCAGGAAGGACTGGCAAGGCATGGGGTCTCAATCACCTGAAAGCCAAGGGGACCAGGAATAGCCCTGGTGTTGCTGGCCAGAGGGGATGGTTGTCTGAATGTGGCAGAGGGACCTGTGTCAAACATGCTCTGTGCAGCACATCCCCAGTGCCCTGGCAGGCAGGGCAGCAGCCCTGCTTCTTACCCTTTCCCTGGGTTTACTGCTTTGCACATGAAATTAATAACATTTGTCATAAAAAATACGCACATTGACCATCTGTGTTAATAATTGACTTAATGAGGATCTAACCGCCTTTAGCCCATCCCAGAGAAGTTAATTGAGGGGATTGTGTTTATAATCTGCCTTGAGAGGCCTAATCTTCTGTTCTGGCACTGCCGAGCTATGGACTGATTGATTGATTTTGGTCTCTTGGAACGAAATAACAACCTCCCAAGACAGACTTTGGCAGTCTCCCAAAGAGAAAGTATACAGCATGGGAAACCAGGAAAAAAAATAGTTGTCTTCATGGTGTTTAAATGTGGGCTGCTAAATTCTGCTTCCTAGAAAACACGAACCAGTAAATGTCAAACTCTTAGGTGTGCTTCGGGTCCTATGAAGAAAGCTGCTGTTTTTGGCAGGGAAGTTGTGTCTTTTTGTGCAGACAATGGATGTCAAAGTTTTTTCTGAGAACTGGTGTGAGGGGTTTAAATATCAAAACAAAACAGGAGGTCATTCCTGCCTTTTGAGTGGTGATGAGAGAGGTCTTACAGAGGTAACTCTCTCCTAGGTCTGAGGATCTCCTCTCTAGAGGAGCTTTCTGACTACTTGAGCTGCTGCATGAGGAGCAGGTCAGGGGGTGGCAATACACAATTCTGGTGAGAGAAGAAAAAGTCACCCATAGAGAAAGACTTCTGGAAAATGCCACTGCAACTGAAAATTGGAAAACTGCAGAGAAACGTACTGGAGAGCTTGTCTGGAGATCTAATTTTGTGCCAAAGCAAGATTAACTGCATCTAAGCTATTTTTTGGTTAATTTTTTTAATAGATAATAATTCTAAGCATAACATAGCTAACATACTTGCTCTGATCAATATTTTCTTCATTGCAAAACAGCAGAATACTTCCCTGATAAAATTCTAGTTATTTCCTGTGGGCAACTAGTATACACTATAGGTGCCAATCCCATAAAGCCGGACATGTACTTTTCCTATTCAGGAAATTCAGTTAATTTATTTCAGTCTGGTACTGTAATTGGATTTAGAAATTTAAATTCCTATTCAGAAAAAGTGGGTAATCCTCCCTAGGATTCAAATAAATACATTTATTTCACCCAATGTTTTCACAGGCACCATCAACATTGGTATAATAAAACATTTATTCTGGGTGAATGGACCACATCCATAGACTGCTTCTTTCCCTTTTTGTTTCATATATGGGTTGTTAAGTGTTTTGACTGTTCAAACCCCTGGACTATATATGAATTTTCTTTGAACTTACATTTCTTTCACTATTCACCTTGCCCTCTTCAGTTTCCTGGGAACCAGAGCCAGTGTGAAGCAGAAAGCCTGCCAGGGAAGTCCAATATCTGAGGGTGATATGAGATTACAGCCCAAATCTAATAAGGATAGATTAGTTTTATTTCCCATTTAGCCACGAGCATTGCTGGTAGAACAAGATATTAAATCAGACTTCTAAAATTATACCTGTACTCTGTGTAGGTGGTCAGCAGTACTGATCCCCAGCCCTTGTACTTCCTCTTGCATCCGGAAAGACCATGGCCAAGACTTTCCAGAAGCATTGCAAGTTAAATGCACCTCTGGCGTTTTCAGGTAAATCACTGAAATTAGTTTGATCCAGCTTCCTGCAGACAGATCTATGGCTCTTCTAAACTTTTTTTCATGTAACTCTGTGGTGGGCTTTTTTTCCTCCTTGACAAGCTCTTTGCTGTGCGGTAGCGTCTGTTGGAGAAATACACCATGTGAGTCAGTGCAATTTTAAAGGGAGAAAGGATGACTGGTAATGGCTGTGGCTGCCTTAGTTTGCATGATGTTTGCTGCTTCGGCTGCTGTGCAGCTGAGCAGGGGGTAGGGGAGGTAACTGTACTCTAGAGAGTTCGATTCACAACAAGCCAACTTGGTTCAGTTCTGTAATGAGAGATTTTTCCTTATTTGCAATTAAAATATCAAATCATGTTAGAAGTATTTGATTTGTGCTCAGTCACAGTGCAATTCTCCAGCTTACTGACTTTTAAGGAAAGTCTTGCTTTTCTTTTTTGTTGCTTTTTTTTAAATCCAATTACAGTAACAGACCAAAATTAATTTACTGAGTCATTTATTTTTCCAAGGGGTATAAGGTGGCTTCAGCCTTTTGGGAAATAAGACTTGGAGAACACAAGCCGCTTCCCTTGTCTACACAGTAGTACTCTTTTCGGGGAACACAGTCTGCAAGTGCCCAGGTGCCACCCCTTGACTTGGGCAGTGTTCTGGTGAGGCCCTTAAACTCACTGAGCCGCTGCATATTCATTTTGAAAATGGAAGCAATCATGCAAAATAGAAGTTAACTGCTCTGATAGAGGTCTCAAATGATTTCATTGCTATTAACAGCATTGCTAAGCTTAATCAGCTGTGGAGAAGTTAAAGCATAACCTCATTTCAGGCAGGAGGAAAAGTGGTGTTCAGTCAAGTGGTGCCAGTAGGTTGGTAGGTCAGGAGGGTGCTCCTGGGAGCGGGTAGGTCACACATCAGTGACTGAGATGGAAATAGTATCTAGGACAAAGGGTTGAACTGGGAGGAGGGCTGGAGGAGGCATGTACCAACCTACTCTTAGTTTGCAGCCAGAACTCCAGTCTAGGTGACACTAAGAGATGATTTTCATTATGTGATTGTCCCTTCTCCTCTTTGGATAACAACCGTGTGATCACTGACTCTCTTAAATCCCCACTAGTTGGGATATGGTGTTTCACTGAAACAAGGAGGAATAGTGCAGGCCCTACCTAGTATTGCTTCAGGAGGTGACAGACTTAGCTAGAAATTGAACATCTATTTTACATAGGCAGTGACCCTTACAAGTCAATAAAAAGTGAGAAATCTCTCTTAATTTTAGTTGTGGTTGAGACTTTAGGAACTCATATTGAATGCTGAAAGAAATGTTATCTGTTGAAAACTATCTTAATTCCCCATCCTTTTCTTCAGCTACTTGGCCGAGAGTGCCCTGGAAGGAGATCAGTGTGCAGCACACGTTGTCATGCTAGCAAATCCTCACAGGCTCCTTAGGGCAGGTTCACATTATGCCTTCGAGCATGAAATGAACCAAAAGGATCCACATCTGAAGTAGCTAAACATTACTGGGCTTATGGTCTGGAAAATATAATTATGCAGAAATATCCCAGAAGTTTCCTATTCTCCAATTTACCTTCTAGCTACTCCTGTGCTGTATTCATCCCATCTAACTGTAGGCTGTTAACTCTAGTGAGATACCCAGATTCAGGAACGCACTTGCCCTACGCTGCCCCCGTATAAGGTGTGCTTAGCTCTGAATTGCCTCCCCCTGCTTTTTCCAGGACCTGAGTCAGGTGTCCTGCTCTGCTAGGTTCCAGGGTAAAGCACATCAGGAGCCCAAACATGGGCTCTGTTGAGGTACAGTTTCTTCTCTACAAAGTCAAGCTTAACATGAGAAACAACCTCTGTTTTTTGGTGTTTTTTTGTACTTCATCTTTTCTAAAGAGATGCAGAATAAGGATGTAGTGGTCAATTTAGTAGATAATGGATGTGATGGGAGAGATATCACACTTCCCTGTGGTTGCTTCTGACATGCCGACAGCATGAAAGATATTTGTAGGACTATAAAGATACTATGTGCAAACAAACTCATTAATGGCTGGTGCTTTCAAAATATTCTGTAAAAAAAAATTCAAGTTACAGCAACATTGAGAACTGAAACTTGGGCTTTTATTGCTGTAAATTATTTGGGTTTTTTTTACAATGAAAAGGCAACTGCTGCCCTCAAATTGTCATGCTACTGTTTCTGAAGTTAACTTTCACACCTTTAATCTTTTCTATTTGATGTATTTCTTCAGTGGTGAATTCTAACCAGTCTGCTGTGTTGAGCTCTGGCCAGGCGGCTGTGTGTCTGCAAGATGGCATTTGCATACAATAGTATGGAAGAATTTAAATTACGCAGGGAACAAAATCCATTAGAGATGGTCTGCACAGTAAAATGAGCTGTACAGCCCATCTAGGTTTACAGCACTTTGGATGTGAACATAAGCTTTTCCTTTCTGATTAAGTGGTCTGTTCCTTGTCTTGATAACTCCCTCTTTCACACAGACCTCAAGATAAAGCCCCACAAGCTGTGTTTATGAAAAACCCTTTCTCAAGTGCAGTCTTTGCACAATGTAATGTTCAACAGCTTACACTGACAGACCATCACTGATCAGAAATGGCATTAAACGGGAGCCGAGGACCACACAGGGACCTGTGGCTGGAATGGCAGAGAAGGTGTGGGAGCTGATTCTTTTCAATTTTGCCCCAAACATATACTCTTTCTCTGAAATGCAAACCCTAAGTTAGATTTTGTAATTAGAAAAACTGCTGCCAGTTTTTGTAGTCCCTTTCTTGTATCAGAGAAGTGGAGAGTCAGAGATGTGCACACAGAGGAACTCGGCACTAGAAAATACTTGCATGCAATCCTTCTACTTTCCCAAAAGGCACCCTGTTGCCTTATCTGAAGGGCTCTGTAAACACAAAGCAGTCAGGAAGATATTTTTCCCACAGACAGCAAGAAGAGAAGATTTAAGGGCTGTTGTCCATGCCTATGCACTCACTTTGACTCCCACCATTTACCAGTGGGGTGAGCAAAGGTGTAATTAAAGAGCCATTGTCTGGTTGGATTGACCTCAAAATATCTGCAGGATGTAATGGCAAATGAAATATTTGTAGAAAGGGCTGTCTTTAATTCTGCTGGCACTGGGAGCAGTAGAGCTGGGAAAGGTGATGGAGCAGTCCTGGTACAGGCTGGGCTGGAGAAGGAAGGTGGCCGGGGCTGAGCTGTTTGGTTTTCTCTCATACTCTGAGCTGTCAGTGAGGCAGAAGAGATGAAAAGTCCGTTAAGATCTTTAAACATCTTTCAGCTGGAAAAATTACTGTTGAGAAGGAAGTGTGTACGCCTTGCCATGCTGCTTAAACACCCCAGCTGAAACTGGGGCTGCGTTATGTCAAACACAGCCTGCGGACATGTGAGGGAGGAGGAGAAGGAAGAAGCAAGGTGAGAAACCCTCTTCCCTTTTCTCGTCCCCTCTCTCCCCCATGCAGAAGAGACAGTGCTGCAAGCAGGTAAGAGACACAAGAGCTAAGGATGGGGAGATGGAGAAAGCAGGGGGAGTCACTGAGAAAGCCTGGTAGGGATCCCACCACCATCTCAGTGCCCCATCCCCTGCCATGCTGCCTCCCTAGCCTGTGCCACCCACTTACCTGCCCCTCTGTGAGGTGCTGTGACCAAAGTTGCCTGCCAGCTGTGGAGTCATTAGTACAGTGTTCAAGGAATTTCAAAACCAAAACACAGTGACAAAGTGGAAGTTTCTGTGCCAAGTGCCAAGCAAACCTGAAAGGTTAGTTTACTCTTTAATGAAATTCCTGCTTCAAAGTCTCCATCTCTTTTTCACTGGGGAGCAGCGCTTTCTTTAAGCAGTGTTTAGAGGACACCAGTCTGCAAGGGTAATCATCCTCGCCTCTGGCAGGAAAAGCTCACGCACTAGCATTTCTGAAAAGGCTCTCTTTGTGAATAATTGAATTTGTCTCTGGAGCTCAAGATTTCTTTTTCTGTGGGGCTGACTGTAGCTTTGCTTCTTCCTTAGGTTCAGCTTACTATAATTGAGGCAGAAGAATTGTATTGCAGTGGAGGGTTTTGTGAGCATGACGCATAATAGGGGTGATTGCCACAGGAGTCATTGGTAGTGTTCAAACTGCCTCCCTCAGTGGTGAACGGATCTGCAGAAAATAATTAGAGGACCTCTCCACTGCCACCTCCACTCCCACCCAAGGGGACAAAAATTAATGTCACATGAGGCAGCAGAGCTGTCCTTGAGCAGCAGGCAGAGCCCTGCACTGTATGGAGCACCAGGGACCCCTCCCAGGGAATGCTCAGAGTCCATCCATTTCCACCAATGCTGCTGTCAGCTGGGACACAGGGGTACACGAGAACCAGCCAGGCCGACTGCTTGTCCAGCGCAAAAGAAAATGCTATATATCCCCTGACAACGTTGCACTTGTCTGGACAGAGCTTCTTTTTCTTTAGAGCCTCCCCACCTTGCAGTGGTTTCTGAGTCTCTCTGGAAAGGTACGTGTAGTGTAGTGGGAAATCCTGTTCAGCCCGCCTCTGAGACCAGCATCCCTGCAGCTACCCCACCAAGGAAAAGCCCATATGTCCTTCCTCCAGCTACCAATGAGGTCCACTGCCCCTGGGCATGTGTCAGTACCTCCTCTCATCCCCGCCATCTTTAACCTGCTGTGTAAATCCCACTGTGGCATCTACCAAGATGCCTGTCAGTAACTTTCCAGGAGAGGGATAGTAGGGGAGGGATAATTTACATTGCTGTGAGCGGGACCTTGTGGCTTGCTCCAGGGAAGCCACAGCTACCTCTGGGTAGGATAAGTGGCTGTAATGGGTTTGTGTGCTGAGGTTTTGGTAGCTAGGGAGGGACTACAGGGATGGCTTCTGGGAGGAACTGCTAGAAGCTTCCCAAGCTCCAAGTCAGACTCACCTCTGGCCAAGGTTGAGCCAGTCAGTGATGGTGGTATCCGCCTCTGTGATAACATATGTAAGAGGGGTGCAATGCATGGAGGTAGGGGCATGGCCCCAGCCCAACCCTAGCCCAAAAGCAGGGCTCTTCAGGAGCCAGCAGAAAACCTGCAGCATGAGTTTTGGGTGGTTTATGAGAGGAGTGGATGTGAGCAAGACAACTAGACAGACAGTAAGGTCAGTGAGGAAAAGAGGGGGAGAAGGTGCACCAGAGCACAGACTTCCCTGCAGCCCATGGTGAGAAGGCAGACTGTCCCCCTGCAGCCCATGGAGTTTAATGGTGGAGCAGGGATCTACCTACAGTCCATGGAGGACTCCCTGCCAGAGCAAGTGGCTGCACCCAAAGGAGGCTGTGACTCCATGGGAAGCCCACACCGGAGTAGTCTGCTCCTGAAGGACTGCAGCCCGTGGAAGGAACCCAGGCTGGAGCAGTTCATGAAGAACTGCAGCCCATTAGAAGGGCTCATGTCAGAGAAGTTCATGGAGGACTGTCTCCTGTTGGAGGGAGCCCATGCTGGAGCAGGGGAAGTGTGAGGAGTCCTCCCCCTGAGAGGGAAGGAGGAGCAGAAACAATGTACGATGAACTGACTGTAATCCCCATTCCCTGTCCCCCTGCATTGCTGGGGTGGGGGAGATAGAGAAAAAGTCATGAGCAAAGTTGAGCTCAGGAAGAAAAGAGAGGTGAGGGGAAGGTGCTTTTAAGATTTGGATTTATTTCTCATTATCATACTTTGTTCTGATTCTTAACAAATTACATTGATTTTGTTTTCACCAAGCTGAGTCTGTTTTGCCCGTCACCATAATTGGTGAGTGATCCCTTCCTGTCCTTGTCTCGACCTGGGCCCCTCACTATAAGAAGGATGTTGAGATTCTGGAGCATGTTCAGAGAAAAGCCACAAGGATGGTGAGGGGTCTGGAGAACAAGCCATATGAGGAGCGGCTGAGGGAACTGGGGTTGTTTAGCCTGGAGAAGTGAAGGCTGAGGGGAGACCTTATCACCACCACCTACAACTACCTAAAGGGAGGTTGTAGAGAGGTGGGTGTTGGTCTCTTCTCCCAGGTGATGGAGGACAGAACAAGGGGAAATGGCACCAAGCTGTGCCAAGGGAGGTTCAGGTTAGAGATAAGGAAGAAGTTCTTTACTGAGAGGGTCGTTAGAAGCTGGAACAGGCTGCCCAGGGAGGTGGTGGAGTCACCATCCCTGGATGTATTTAAAAAGCTGGTAGATGAAGTACTTAAGGATATGGTTTAGGGGGTAGACAGGAACGGTTGGACATGATGATCTCAGAGGCCCTTTCCAACCGAGCGATTCTGTGTGATTCTGTGTGATTCTGTGACCCATGACCCTTTTATTATATTTCCTCCTCCCCATCTCACCTGAGGGGAGAAGTGAGCGAGTGACTGTATGGTGCTTAGTTGCCAGCTGGGCTTAAATCATGACAGTGGCATGTCTCAGAAGTATTTTTGATGTCATATGTGGGGGGGGGACACACAAATCCTAAGGGCAAGACATAGCTATCTAGTAACTCAGATGAGCTGCTCAGGGATTTCTGTGGCTATTCAATATACCGTATGGACATTGGGCTGTCTTGTTATGTATGTTTCAGATCAATAAAAGGGCTCATTTGAGTCTTTTTTTCCCCTATGTTACATAAAATACAGTTTCTCATGGTACAAATTTTCCATGAGCTGATCAGCAGGAGAAGCTAACATAACTGCACTCATGAATGAAAGCCCAAATTCTAGATTGAAGGCAAATTTTCTTGGTCTCTAGCCTGAGTTAATCTCCGGCTTCTTCGTGGTCTCTGCTCTGAACTGGAAACCGTAACATAAACCTTTAATATTTTTACTCCCTTTTGTGGCTGTCAATTACACTGGCTTGAATATTCTGTTCATGCCTAACTTCAGAACTTCTTGATCCTCCGAGACAGATATTTCTGTGTCAGGCTTCTGAGTGACAAGCAGATATTTTATCCCTGGAGAGTATTCCCTGAGCAGTAACCTGGGCATCCAATGCATTTACCACGACTGCTTTTAATGTGTTTCCTCAGGTAGGGGAGCAAGGCAAACGAAAAAGGAATCATGTAGAAGCATTTACTCTCCAAGACGTGTCTGGAGGCCTGACTGTAGCCTGGCCAGCGGTATCAGCTGTGCCAGCTGGAGACCTTTGCCTGCTTAAAGTGTGCTACCAAAAGGTTGCATATGCACAAATTAGGGAAGTGGTATAGATATTGTTTGCATCTGGTAGTGTGTAAAATAGGAAAATGACCAGTGAGGTCTTTTTTTTTCACCTTGAACTCTGTGCCTTAGCTGGAGCTATGGGGAGCTCCATAGCCAGCAAAAGTAGATAGCTGAGGAGGACGTGAAAACAGTTGGGAAGAAAATCACAGGTGGTGGCTGGCATAGGCCTTGACTGAGCAACAAAGAGGGGTGTCATAAAATAAAGGGGATGACAAAGGCACCCAGACCCTCTAGAAATGCTTTGAGGAGAGAAATATCAGGACCTGGATTACCCAAAAACAGACCAGCCACCCCAAGGAGACCAGTGCTGCTGAAGAGACGCGTCCTTTTAAAGGACTGTGTCATTCAGGTCACTCACTTTTTCTGCTCTGGTGGATGGGCTGTAATTGGCTCTTCCCGAAAGTCCAAAGAGTGGGTTGTCCTTGGCCACCAGGGAGGGAGCTGTCAGCAGCACTCAGACCCCTGCCCTGGTGCACTTCCAAACAGCCACCTTATCTCAGGAAGAGCCAGCAGATGGCATATGCTCATGTTGTGTACATTAGGTATCCTACCCTGCACTTTTAGTTTTGGGGAATGAAGTGTGATAAGCAAAAATTCAAATCTGTTGTCTTTCTGAAAAGCCATCAGCAGCAGGTCCAGTTTGCATAATACCTATCTGCAATGAGATGCTCTGCTGACAGGTGTATGCCTAGTTTATGGAAATGCAGGATGCATCGAGGAGAGTTCAGAAGGATTTACAGGTGACCTGCAATAGAGACAGGTCATGGGACTGGCAGGAGCTGTGCACCAACACCAAAGCTACCAGCTGAGCAGAGTGAGATACAGGGGTTAACTATACCAAGTGATGTTGTCATGTGTGATGCTGTAATGCTTCATCCTGCAGAAAATAATTAATGGTCTGCTTCTCAGGAAAAAAAAAAAAGGCTCTGGAAAACTCTCAGTTCACTCCTAATTTTGGGGGATTGATTTTCCTATTTTGCTGTTTTCTTTGATAGTGAGTGCACAGAGTCTGGAAATAGTATATTTCACATATTTATACATGTGAAAGACTTGAAACAGGAGCAAAAAAAGTCAAATTTTTTGTACACTTTACTAGATATTCAACTTTAGACACTTGATAAGTTTTTAAAAGAGTTTAACCTAGTAAACTGCTTACTGTAAGCTTATCTGAAAAGACAAAGGAAAAAAAAGTAATCTCGAACATGGGTTTGCAGTATAGGTAGTTTTCATCATAAAGGTTTCACAAGATGTACTAATTTTATCACTCTGGCAGGAAACTGAGGCTTTTGCGTTTAATGAAGCATTTCTTTGAAGTCATGCTAAAGTGATGTGTGTGACTCTGTTGCACGTCTGCCTGTCTGTACGGGGCAGACCATTTCGACTTCCTTTTCTGAGACACTGCCGGGAGCAGGCCAAGAGTGCTACTTATTTACCAAAACTTCATCAAGTGAAAATGGAAAAAAGGTGGCTCTTCTCCCTCTTTTGTTTGCTCTGGGTGCCCAGCGTTGCAGGTAAGCATGTCAGCAGGACACCTTAACTCAGCTTATGATGGAGGGTGGCAAGGGGCAGGGTCGCATATGCCAGCTGGGGTTAGTGTGTCTCACTGGGGCATGTGGTAGCTACTGGTAATTATTTTCTTTTTCCTGACAACTTTCTAATAGCCTTAGTTATAATGTGAAGCTAGTAAGCAGTAAATGGCTTGTTCTGGCTAGCAGATTAGTTTATTCAAAATGCCTAACCTGTTTTCACAAGAATATTCACTGAGGTGAGCAGTATTTAGGGCAACATGTGCTTGTTTCCAATGAGCAAAAAGGAAAACTGATTTCAAAAAGCAAATAAAAAATATATCTTTCTCTCACACACACACACAAATACCTGTGTATGCAGAGAGAGGAAGAGGTGAAACTCTTAAAGGGAAGGATAAACTGTGCAGCTGCAACCCCATGAATAGATTCTTGCCTTCCTCTACCCCACCCAGCTTTATGTGCTGCATTGAAGGCTTGAGAAACAAGTTTGTAATTGGGAGTAAAACTCTGAGAAAACTTGAGTAAGGAGAACCACATACTCATCAAAAGGAGTTTAAACTCAAAACAAACTGAGGAAAACTAAGAAAAAGCCTGATGCTCGCAGCCCCCTCCACCCACCTCCCCAGACAGGCTGACCATGCTGAATGCAGGACTACTTATTACCAGCTAGGAAGAAGAATTTTGTAGGACACATCTTTTTCCAGTTAAGAAAGGAAAAAGTTCATGTATTCGACTTACAGGGTAAGATACATCTTAAAATCTGGCACAGGCTGTTCCTATTTTCTATCTCACTGAGGAAAACTGGATTTTAAAAGAAAGGAAAAAAAATCATATGTGTATTCAAAGAAAATAAAAGTTCTCAAATGCAAAGAAAGAACCAGAAGCCTCAAGACATGCATGTGCAGGAAAGCAATACTGTTTAAGGAAAACCAGGACTGTTGTTTTCCTTCCCTGAGAATGAAGTCCTCACTGAAGTCACTCAAAGGTGAAAGTGGACACCACCATAACCTTTGTGGAGATGAGACATCTAAATGCCTGGGAGCTATTCTATTAAAGTTCAAATGGAGAACAAGTATGGGCTAATGGACAGCATTTGATTTGGAAAAAGAAAGTTGGCATAAAATGAGATTGATTTTATCGAGATGCTAACAAAAGTTAAAAACACTTTTGCATTAAAGGATTTCAGTTAAAATAGCCTTAAGTGCTAGGCTGCTAACAAAAAGCATAAATTAAAATGCTGTTTCTACATATGTAACTTTTTCATCTTAATATAAAATATTCAAGTAATTCTTGACAGGCATTCTTTACATGGTCCTTTGATCTTATACAGCATCAGTATGAATATGAGAGAGAACTTGCTATGTGTCCCTTGCCTGCTAGTCTGATGACAAGATTGCTAATCACTTTTTACTTAACTTTTCCTGGTGCACAACTTGCAGTGAAAGCAGTGAGAATTTGCTATAATAAGCTCCTTGGACTGACAAAAATAGTTTTCAGTAATTTTTCTCACAGCACTTGTCACTCAGGCTTACTTTTATTTACCCTCTTACATCATCCCATCCCTTAGAAGTCAACTAAAAGATGAGCAGAGCATGCATGTCAATAAAAACCAGAGATTAATGTTGCCCATGGCCATTCAGCAGCTTTGTTCTCCATGCACCAAGTCTTTACATGTCACACTTCATTGGTGAGATACCAAATCTCAGCCAGCTCTGTGGGGATGTGGAACTCTGCCCTTGTTCTTCCCTCTCAAACCGGAGCTGTGGGTGTGCTGGGTCCCCGTCTCACTCCTAGCTGAGCTGGCAGAGAGTGGGGCTCGCCATCCCCTCTGTGGGCACTGTCAAAACTACCTGGCCCCTGGCAGGGCATCCCCTGGCTCAGACACCCCAAATCCCTGTGCCACACAGCAGAAAAAATGTCAAAGCAAAGAAATTGGTATGTACTTTTATCAAGTAAAGAAGGTCAGCAGTGTGCATTCGCTGACATGAGGAGTCAGTGGCACAGCCAGTGGGACTGCAGGGCAAGTTCCCAAAGCAAATTTGCAGTGAAGTTTTGACATAGAGGGAGGATGAAATCCAATGGAGATGGGGGATGACAAGTCTGTACCTAAGAACATCTGCACAAACACATTTTTTTCTGGGCACCTGCATGTCCTTTTGAAAAATGACCTTTATGTGTACAGCTCCATGGGTGTGATTGATTACTTGTCTCATTACGACTCCCCCATCCATAAATTCTTCGTCTCCTTGAGTTTGTCAATGCCCTGCAAAGAGGTGTTTGGGGACTAGGAGCCCCTTGTTCATGAGAGGGAGAAAGGGAGACAAATCAATTTTACTACAGCAGCAGCAAAACCAAGTACTACAGACTCCTGTTGAAAGCCCCTTCATTTCACCAATCCATTACTCCTTTATATGGCACACTAAGGACTGCCAGCATGCTTTATGGAGGCTTCCTCATTTAATTGAGGAAGAAACCATACATACCAGGTCAGCTCACTCTGACACTGAAATTGACGCTTGTTTAGGCCATCCAGGAGCTGTTTAATAACATGGAAGTAAAATAACAGCTTTCTCTGTTGAAGCAGTGAAGCAATGGCAATGGGCAGGGGGAATGCTGCTGGGTAGAATTAGCCAGCAGGGATAACTCATTTGTTCTTGCAAATAGAGTTGGAGAATAACTGGGCCCAGCTTCTACTTTATTTATATCACTTGAAATATTTCCATTTTCACAGAGGCCCTCAGAGCTCCCGTTTCTCTGCTGTGAGCCCAATTGGAGCTCCCCATTCTCTTCCAGACAAGTGCACATTTGCTCTCACAGTTCTATCTCTGCAGTCTGTACTGGTGGAGATCTGCTGTAAAGCTCCTCACCCAAAAGCCTGTTGTTACAGTTGTAGGGTCTCCATAGTTGTCTCTGGCTAAAGCATCAAATCATGTCAAAGATGGCTTAGGAAAAAGCTTTGTTTAAACATTAATTGCACTGAAAATAGTCTCATTTGTTTTTAAGGCCAGCCTGAAGACGTCATTACACAAACAGAAGTGGTCCATGCTTTGCCGGGTACTGACGTGACCCTGGTGTGCAGCTTCCTAAAACCACACACCACCCACATAATACAGACACAGTGGTCCAGGACTGATGACGCCCAGCTTACCAAAATAGCTGTTTATCACCCCATTTATGGCACCCATTACTTCACCTTTCCTGAGGCTTCTTACAACTTTTCAGTGTCCTTCAGCAAGAGGAAGTGCTGCAGCAAAGATGTTACAGAGGCTTTGTGTTCCCCCCATCCAAACACATCTGAATGCAACCAGTTGGCTCTGCATCTGAAAAATGTTACTGTCTCCCTTAGTGGGCAGTACGAGTGCAGTTTTGCTACATATCCGTATGGGACAAAGGCTGCAAAAATTCAACTTATTGTCAAGGCAGAAGGTAAGTGATTACGAATGAAGTGGTGTTTTTTTTGTGACAGGGGCAGTGTGAGGGGGAATGAACATTTCTTGGTTGGTGATGGTGACTTGTCTGGGGCTTGCAATTGTGCCACTGAATGTCACTGTCTACACAGTTTCGTATTTACCAGGCACTCTTTAGCTGTTGTTACCTAGCTCATGATTAGGATTATTTGTTTGGAGGAACAGGAAGGTAAAAAAGGTGGTGAAATGGGCAATTTCCACATTTTTGCTTTGGAGAAGTGTGCTGCAGAGAGGACTGGACGAGTGGTTCAGGATATGGTGGGACCAAGGGTGCTGGATCTCCAAACCACACTGCGCTGCTGGTATGAGCATGCAACAGTGAGCATAAGAAACAGAAAACACCCTTGTCTGGTTGAGGCTGAGGGCTGGCATCTGCAGAGTGTGCTGGGTGTTAGCTTGATGGAGGGATGTGTGTCCCCACTGTCAAAAACAAACTGAAGCAAAGTGGGGGATTGCTTAGGATAACCACAGGAATGGAGACTTGGCTGTTTCTGCCAGCCAAAACAAAGCTGGAAAGCAGCATGACTGCTCTTGGGGAGCCTCAGGGGAGAGTGTGAACTCCAGGGATGATATTTAAATTATCCTGGCAAAGGAACAAATGGGTTTAAATAGGACTTGAATGGATTTGACTACAGATTTAACAACAGTGGCAACCATTAGTGCAGCAACTTTGGGAACAGCTGTTTAATGCCAGCAGTGAGGGCACAAGTCCAAACTGGCATGAAGATGGAGCTAGGTGGGAATTTTGGGCAAGCTTCTTGTTGTGTTCACGAGGGACTGGATTTGACGACCCCAGAAACCTTTTCCTGACCCAGGTTTCTGTTAACAAGCCAAGAAGGATTTAAGTAAATGCAACCAACCTGGCGTGGTTTCAGTGCAGAACTGCAAGGCCAACATGCTCGCTCTGCTTGTGCCCTGGGCTGTAGATGCAGCACACATTCAAGAGTTAGGAGCAGCGTAGGTGCAGGTGATGATGGGGGTAGCAGAGGGCAGCAGCGCTCCCACCACCCCTTTGGCCTGCATGGTGAGGCCAGACTGGGGAAAAGAGGGATGTGGGTCCCCATGCTGGATCACTGCTGCAGCAGGAGGTGGTCCCACACAAGCCTCATACACAGGGACGTTTAACCCAAACTGACACCTTGCTCCCTGATGTTTGGCAGTGGCTTCAAACAATTTGGTGCTGTTACCCCAGAGGCACTCCTCAGGGGCAATCCGGCAGCACTTTCCTGCCCTGATGAACTCGCAAAGGCCAAATTAGAGCCAGTATCTCTGTGCAACCTGTAGGGCGATGAGTGTGTTTAAACAGCACATGCTGGACAACTGTGTCACGGATGGAGCTGCTGCTTTAGCTGCTGTACAGGGATGACCTGTAGTAAGCTCCCCTTTGGGAATTTTCTTGCACTTCAAAGGGCAGAGAGGCTGGATCAAGTGGAGAGCAGTGAGGTACAAACAGTGCTGGTAACCACGTGAAACCCTCCTGTGCTTCTGTTCTTCATAAGATTTTTCCGTCTCTTACTTGATATAGTAACAGTGCTAATCAGGTACTTCTCCTTTTCTCTTGCTGGTGCCCTTGGTTGATACTAGCATGTTCAATGCTGTTAATGCTGTCTACATGTTAAATGTGGGTGGCTCTTGTTCATATCAGCATCATTGTGGCTTTTTTCAGCAACTGGATGAGGTAGCAAGCTTGTGCTACTGATAACTGCTTGCCAGAGAGAACTAAAAAATTCAATTTGCAACATACCTCTTGCAGATTTGTATTTTAAGGTAACCAGATCTTTTGCAATGAACCACTTCCACTCAAAAGAAGGCGAAAGACCTTAATCCAGCTTGCGAGTGCTGTCATTAATGAAGTACAGCTCCCAACTACATCAAAGTGAAGTGAATCCAAATGGATCCAACTTGCAGATACTACAAGAAGCCCTCAGAGCAGCAGGCCTACATAGGACTGACAAACACGGGAAATCTTAGCCAACAGGCTGCTAATGGAGATGGGAATCAAAGATGAAGAGAAAGTAATCATCTGGGGCATGTGACTGTAAGAACAGAGGCTCTTTGCAGACTGAGCTCCTGGGGTGACCACTCATCTTAGTACTTCTTGTACGCTGCATGGCCTTTTGCATGGTAGCTTGTCCCAGCAAAGACTCCTCTGTGGTTTTCTTCCTGGCAAAGCTATAGATTTGCTTCCTTTGCCCTTTTGTTATCCTTTCCACACTCTCCAGCCCCTTTAAGGCTTGTGCACTCTGTGTCCCACAGCTCCTCAGCTGCTTCACTCTGGTGGAGAGTGGAGACGAGCTGCTTCTGCTGCTGAGTCTCCTGTGCACTGCTCTGGGTGCTGCCACTCTTTGTGTCACTCCCTAAGACTCAGGCTGCATGTCGCCACTGTCACTCCATGCTTGGGTGCCAGACATAAAGAAAGTTACAGTCACCAGAAAGTCTGCACCGCCAAACAACCTAACAGTCTGGGACTGCTAGATATTCTCCCTCCCCTTAAGATAAAAAATAAATAAAATATATATCTGTTCTATCTCAGCATGCAAGACAGAGCTACCAGGGGAGCAAAGTTCAAGAGTTTCCTTGTGGTGCGTGCTAGTACCTGCCTGTGGGGAAGAGGGAAGGCAGGTCTGTGCGGCAGGTCAGAGACATCACCGCTCACCAAGGCACTCATAGCATCTCCTGGCCACCACCACTGCTCTTCCTGTCCAAATGCACGCATGCACGCACGCAGACCCGATGTTTGGGCCTCAGCTGTGCTGTGTTTGGTGCATCGCTCTGTCCTTTCACAGATGGACTGGAGCCCTGGACTGGGAATGGGTAGGGTAGGAGATGCTGAAATGCTTTTTATAAAATGACACGGGAAAG